>NC_091930.1:42118595-42348595 GCF_041260155.1 Ptychodera flava
GAATTTTATCTCGAAAAAAAATCTAATCATGTATGATTTGTCGTAAAAACCAATTCAGGCTAACGTGGCAGAAGCTGAACTGTTGATTATTTTTTTTCAATATTCTATGCAATATATCAAATACAGTTTCTTGCTGTCTCCCTACAGCATGCTGAAACACAACATTCAGTTTGTCGACAAGGCCTGTATACATAAATATGTATTAGGGGATTAGTTTTTTTTAATATGGCAATAAGCCAGGAATTCACAATTTGCATAATCTCTTATGATCGTCATTTTGTGTGCTCTTCAGCAGGTGCCATCGACCAGACTAGAGTTGGATTAAGTCAAGTCGGCTTAGACTGATAAATCCAATTTTAAGAACTTGCTTTAGGAATATGACTCAGCAAATTGCTAATACTGTAGAAATGACGGGCGAAGCGCTGACCATTAACTGAGATTTAATGAGATTTCAATCGCGACTCCTCAACGCCCCCCCCCCCCCCCATTGAAGGCGAGGCTTGCCGAGCCCGTTAATTGTGGATTTCCTCTCGCCCGCGCCCATAAATGAACGTTAATGGTCAGCGCGAAGTCTGTTATTTCCATTATATTATCGACGAACTCCAAAAACCGACAAAATTTACGAAAATTTCCCACGCGAACGACAACATGGCCCCAGAACTTGTCAGTGAGTAGTGCGCGTGCTGTAAAAATTTTGCAAATCCGGAATTTTTTTCAAAAAAAGTGTCTGAACTTGGCCCACAAGTGTTCCATTTTATTTTGTGATTGATTATGATCTTTGTACAAATTACAATTTACGTTTTAGCTGAAAAGTTACGATGTTTACGATATTATTCATATTCACGGGCACATAAACAACCATTATTGCGTGTTTGTGGTCGGTCACATGGTTCAGCTCGATCAACTAAAATGCGACGGACAGTGCACTGTAAGATAATAGGTATTTTGAACATCTGTGAGCACACGGTCCCTCCACAAAATCGTGGACCGTGGACCGTGGTGAGCAGAACTGCGCAATAAATGTTTATTTTCCTGCGCGCACATCCCTTACAAAATACAGGTTGGTGATAGTTTCGGAGGACTTGAAAAATTTTGATCATATAGTGGGAAGAATTTGAAATATTTTGAGGGTATTTAGGGGGGGAGGCCCCCCCCCGTTATTTTTGAACGCAGCCTTAATGATCCTAATTCCCTGACAAATAGTGCCTGCAATATCCTGTGGTTTACAAGGCAAGCAAGATTTTAGTTCTGTTTGGTAGTGGGAGATGTTTCTGGTCCCTTAACAATGACACGGGGCTGAATAATTGAGGTGACCCTGAAAGAGATCACACAGCGCCTTTGTTTCAAGCCTTCAATCTCGTTGTTACGTCATGCATGCATATCGCACGTATCCGGACAACGAAACGTAACAATTGTTGCTTAAAATACATATAATTATACATCGTTGTACATCGTTATTTTAGATGCGGTTATAGGATAGGGGCAGAGCTTCTGACATATAAAACGTACGCCTGACCATGGATATGAGAAATAGACATCTGAGACATCCATGACGGTTTCCGTCAATTACCGAGGCTGAGGATAATTTGCGCTTGCGCAGTGTGATGACTCTTGGAATCAGTACGTCATGGTCGTTGATGGCAGCAGGATCAGGATACTAAGCCTCTAGCCGCGCATTCGTGGAGTTTCTCATCAATCCTAGAACCCACAACGTCTTGTTTAATTCTGCGAATGCAGCAAGTATCGCCCATTCCACAGCACCGAGAACTCATTGTCGATTTGGAGTTGCAGCCTTAGCGATAATCGGAGAAGAAGGAGTTCCGTGCACCGTGGATGTCTGTGAAATGAGGAGGAAGCTGCTTCTGTCTTCTCGTCGGCGTTCAGCGTTTTCACGATTCTGAGACAGCGTTTGATCAGAGTAAGAACTCTATTCTTAACGATACTGTAGGATGTTTAGAATAACCAACGATGTTTTGAAGTTTGGTACAGATGCAAATCCTCCTTCGTGTTGTTTGTGCAGACAGTACCAATTATAGTAGATAGTAGGAAGAAATTTTTAATTTAATTAACATTTCCTTTTCAGCTTTAGTCACAAACAATATGGTTTGGTTGATAATAATGGCTTGTTTTCTTTCTTAGATTTTTAACGTTTTTTGGTATGATGGCCTGATTGTGTAATTGTTCATGCTACGCAGCGTTGTGTGTCGGCTTTTTGGTGTTAGATATTAGCCGTGGCAAGACGGAGCCGGGTCACGGTTATAAATGAGACGCTGTGATCCTTTTGACGCTTTCGTTTTTGAAAGCTGAGTAGTTTTTTCATCAGTAGCTACATGTAGAATTTATGTGTTTTGTTTAGCTCATGTTTGATTGCTTCGCTTTTTAACAGTGTTGTTCATCGTCGTGAACCGCACGCCTCTTTACGGCAAAAGCTTATCGCTACCCGTTGATTTTTGTTTCGTTTGTATGCGATTATTATTTGTTTCGGAAAGATTACTGATAGTTTCAGTATTTCATGGGATATCTTGGGCCGGATATCTTGGTATGATGTCCTCACCTACATAGTTTGTGAGTGACTGAGCGAGTACTCAGGGGTCTATGCTGTGGTGTACTTCAGAAGAAGAAAAAAACGTTTACGTATTAAAGAAAGTACAGGTTAGGCTGCTCTTGGTCTTTTCCAGTAACTATGAGCTCTGTCAACGTAGCTAATGCACCAAAGGCAGCAAATTTTGCCAGGACCAAAGAGTACATGTGCATAGAAGAAGGGCCTTGGTTACTATGGCGTCTAGACGCACGCTAGCCCGCTCTGTGCGGCAGGGCCATAATATGGCTACGACCATGGATGTACAAAAATAGACGCGTACGTTAGTCCATGGAGGTAAAAGAGTTCTCGTCTACCTCCATGGTCAGTCATGGAGCCAGGAGCGGAGCTAGTACCTCCTTGCTGTACGGCAAGCATTGTGGAATATCTTCGTCTTTACATGTTCACTTTCTTTCGAATGTCGTTACAATTTACAAACGGCTATGTTGGGTCTGCATAATTTTCCCTGTTTGATGAACATTAGGGTTGTATTTGACGGGAAATTTGTGATAAACACTATTTGTCTGCTTTATTCGGGATCGTAGCTGGCATGCCCACACTTTGGGGTTTTAACCTGATATAATAGCCATTCACAAGATTTCAAATCGATATAAGTGTGCGCGTAAACAAGAAATGTAAACTCATAAATTTGATAGACGTGGTGGGTATGGCCGATTTGCCCCAATAACCCATATACCCACCACGTCTCAATCTATGTGGGGGAAGTTGTAATGGAAAGAGAGAGAGAGAGAGAAGAGAGAGAGAGAGAGAGAGAGAGAGAGAGAGAGAGAGAGAGAGAGAGAGAGAGAGAGAGAGAGAGAGAGAGAGAGGAGAGGGAGATTAAAATCCTACGGATGTAGAGTACTTCGCGGCGACGTTTGTAGTGAGAGGCGAGAGCAAGAGAATGCCGCGGAAGTATAAACGTCGTCGTACTCTACATCTGATTTTAATCAGATTGGGTTTTTTCAGACTGTTGTGTTCGAAAAATGTCTTTAAGAGGTTTTAAAAACATAACGCATCGAATTGTCTCAACTTGCATAATTATTGAGAGCATTGTTTTAAAAATGTTTATTTTTGGCAAACTGTGATAAATGCGAAATTGCATATAGCCGCAGTTTTTGAATTTTAAACGAGGTTGATATTTTCTGTTTCGTTCCGTGTGGTCGTCTGGTTTCAGAGAAACCCGCCCGATTAATCGTCAAGAAACGTTTTGACGAATGGTCTTTTTTACCTTTAGTCAGAATTGTGTATTCTTAGGAGTTGGTCGAATTTGTGCGATACTTTAAAACATCATTACTGTTTTCACAAGCTGTGGTTACAGTAAACCACCCTAGTATGCCTTTATTTTTAATCGCGCATGTAGGTTTCAAAAACTGTAGGACGAGGTGGCCGCCCGTAATTAACATATTATTTTTGTCCGTGTGTCTTCATAAGAATGTCGTTTGCAAGCCACTGGCTTGCACGGAAGCCTTTTTCTTCTCATTTTCATCATGCTAAGTTTTTAACTTCAATGAACTCATGGTCGTAAATAAGAGAGGCGTATACTTGCACGTATACTTCAGAATATAATTGACTTTGGGAATTATGTATCGTTTAATTTTCATGAACTGCCTATAAGTTGTATTGATAATACTGCCCTGCCACTTGAAGAAAACAAAATCAGTTTTAGGATTCCTACAGAATATTTACTAGCGGAGATTACCAACTCCTGCTATTCATTTATAAGGAAATTAGATATTGTTTTATGTGTACGGTGGCAAGCAACTCTTCAGCTGCATGATGTGTTTGTTATAATCTGTAATTTGTTATTTTTACCTGATTCCGGGCTTACGTTAGGGTTAGGGTTAGGGTTAGACTTATTCACTCCCTCTATATATTGATCAATATATAGGGAGTGAATAAGTCTAACCCTAACCCTAACCCTAACATATAATGAACCCAATGTGTTTCCCTTGAAGCTCTATTGTTTCCTCTTGTCATTCACAGGCCTCACTGTTGTCGATGCGGCCAATTACCCCCGTCAAATCAAAATGAAAATGAAAAGCATGAACTTTTTACGTAAACAACAATTGGAAAACAATGAGCCAACATGCCTATAATGCATAAGGGACATGATTAAGTAAAACATGAAAATTTAACGCATGAAGGTTTGTCGGGCATTTTTCGTTGTAACTTTCGGCCGATCCGTGGTCACAGCCACCACGTCTAAGTCTGTGTGGGGAAAAGTTGTCATGTATATATCCGATGATAGACGATATTTGTGTGTTTCAGAACCAAAGCGAGAAACAAGTCCCTCGCGACGAAAAAAGACTCGGCCTTCAGCTTATACAATTTTGAATTTAGGTTTCAACTCACTCCATCAAACTTTGAATAACGAATGCGAGGATCAGCGATATACAATTCACACTCCATTGAGAACTCCAACAAAGGGATGACCCAGACTGACCCTAGTGTGAGGCATGTGTTTACTTGTTCTCCGATTTTATGTCTGAAGGTGTCGACTAAATCACTTTACTGTTCACAAATCTAAGTTTAATGAAGGAAACCCCATATCTATCTATTTAATATTATGAATTCATCTCCGTTTATATTTTTTATTTATTACTTATTTATTCAGGAATCTATACATCCGATATAAAAAACATAACTTACTATGGTATAAAAAATGATTAAACGAACACAGGCAAGTTTGATTTGACGTTTTACTTGCTTTGTAGGTACTATAATGTGAAAGTCGTATAAACACAACATTTTCAGTCATGGTAATTCTTTATTTTCAGAGATGATACGGAGATAACAATAGCTACTGTTAATAAGAAAGGCAAATGTGTGAATAATAATCAATAAAAAGATCCCGCTTGTACGAGTTTGATCCCGTTTCTTATTTTTCCCCGTTTTCGCGCATACTTCGAAGAAGAATTTTATTTTGCTGCTCCAGATTCTCTACGACTTCAGAAAGATAGTGGTATAGAAATTATATGATAAAACATTCCGTATTTTGACTAAAAGTGCGCTTTTGAAACTGTCGTTTGATTCTGAAAAACTGTAGTTCCACTAATTTACGCAAAGCTATTTAAATTGTTATTATTTCACATGAAGTTTTTCATTATTGCAGGCTGGCTGTGTACATATACCGCTATGATTGCTAAAACATGTCCGTCAATGACCCATCATGCATAGAGAAGTTCCGATGTGCGCACTAGGTCTTGTCTGCGTCTCCGTCCTGTGATATGACAGCTTCTATGAAGGGGTGAATGAGGACAAACTGGTATAATCGTGCCAAGTTCCCATGAGATGGTTTATGGCCACTAAAAAATCAAGCACTTATGCCTGGTGATAGACGATGTTATGGGGTTTGTAAACAGCAACGCCTTTTACTTTCTCACAAGAGTTGACCTCAACTGACCGCAAACAATAACTGCCAGGTTCTTTCAGGCAACATGTATTGAATTCGACTAGAAAGGTCCACACCTACGCACTGAATAACGAAATAGAAAAGACTTGTAATGAATCATTCTATTTAAAGCTCAAACAAAGCTGGTCACTTAATATAACAGCAACCAGTGCGAGACTCATACACTGGTCGGCGTCTGCTCTGGTTGTATGTCGTTTGCCTTCAACTCTAGATCTCCCCTTACAAATATACGGAACTGAATTTTAAGTTAATAATTGGTTAGAATTTACGACATACGAGTATCTAATCGGACACCTCAAAATTATACACTATTACTTCTGTCGTGACATGAATATGCCGATACGCTGGTGGCAGGCTGTCAATCATTTTAAAGGTACCAATCGTGAGCAAGAAACCGCATTTAGGCCAAGAAAAATAAAAAGTTTGTTTCCCATCCTCGCGAGCGTCAATTCAGACCCGCCGCGTCAACCCTTTTTCATACTCATGAGGAAATAAAAAAAAGAAACGCAAAAATACGCGATGATACTGTAGAACACAATGCTGTATAAAACAGAACCATAAACAAAATAATTGACACTAACATTGCATTCAGAACTGTAACATATGTCACTGTCATATGAAACTGACAAAACTGTGCATGGCTGCAAATAAAAGTCAAAGCACAGAACTGTTGCTTTACAAAAATACTAAAGCAGCACTGCTGTGCATTTATCTCTGCGTGCATTCCTATAGTTGTTTTCATGGTTTTTGCGCATTCTTGTTGATTGAAACATAAAAAATTCAGAGTAAAAAAACCGTGTCACATCATCATTTTTCAAACATGTCTAGGATGAGAAACAAACTTTTTATTTTTCTTGGCCTTATACAGTGCAAGTGACATATCAATTCCCCAAGATAACGGACTACCACAGCCTTAGACCTGAAATTCATACTATCACAATTATCGCCTGTCTTGTTTGCTGAATTAGCAACCTCAAGAATGGTACAAATTTTCTTTACGATTTTCTTCTGACGGAAGTCCTTGTCTGATTCAAAACGTTTGATAATACGATTGTGACTGGCGAGGCTACATCAGGATGCAATGCACTCGAGTCGAATACATAGACAATGTCTCTGTTTTTCTTGTGAGGTGGGATGAGGTAAGGTATACAGCTGCCGCTATGTCATAAGTACGGGCCGAAAGAAAGTAGGAGTTATACTTGTAAAATATGAATTTTAGTAGCAGTCAATACTACAAGCTATAGAATTCGAGCGAAGTCTGTACGCCACGGTCATTCCACTCGTTTTTGTGAAGTGACCGTGCTTACGTTGTTCGACCATTTTCAGCTTTTGTGTCAGGTGTTGGTACAACGAACCGTCCTTTAGTTCTATTGTACCGATGTCGCATCGCATTCCAAGTGGCGTCAGAATTCGAAAATACCACGAAACAATAGTCCCTCGTGGACGGATTGTGTGTTCAATCAAACTTCACAGGAGAAATAGTCGCCGTTTCCACACACTGCCTTGCATGCAAATGCTGTTGGAGTCGTTTGATTTGGTATTATCAATGTGTACGTGATTCACACCTTCCGACCGGCTTAGCATATTAACTAACCCCGAAATTTCGGGGTTGCATACATGGCGAGTTAGCATCGGAGAAGTTGTAATGGTTGGCCAGGTCGAATCAGTCTGTCTCACCCATTGATAGAGTCAACACCACAGCCGTCACTCATGTAGTTATTTTACTACGTGTGTGGCGGCTGTGGTGTTGGCTTAATCAATTAATCCGCTGATACGGACAGCGGATTAGCAAGTTGGCAATGTTTTCGGAGCAATTATAGTGGTGTATACACAAGTTGGAGAGGAGATAAGGACTTGTCGGTAATAAATAAAGCAGTCAGACGGTGTGGAGTCGAAATCTTTATTTGAAATACTACAGTCAAAATTAATAAAATTACTTGTAGTAATAAAGAAAGCAGTCAGACGGTTTGGAGTTGAACTCTTTATTTGAAATATCACAGTCAAAATTAATAAAATCAAATAAGGTAAACCGTTGCACAAAAAACCCTCCCCCCCAACCCAGGGGACTTATTTATTCCCCTGTGATAAACACGCAGAGATTATGTATAGGCTTGGCGGCATAGTGCGCATGCGCTATCTTCAACGTTATGCTTAGCATCCACATCGGTGCGTCAAACACGTCCAGGACTGTGAGCAGACCAAAGCCGGCGCTCAGTACCGTCGAAAAAGCAAGCGAGGGCCACAGAAGCGAACCTGAAAAAGACGGCAACGTGCGCAAAGGTCGATTTAAATGTAAAACAGTCCAACTTTGGCTCATACTACACAGCAACAACGATCAAGAACGTAGTGAAGCGTCAGATTTGGCCGAGGACGCAGTCGTTAACGGAGACGTGCTCAGTTCAAGAATGAAAGTATTTGACACGCTGCTTTTCGAACATATGAGGCTACGCTAATTACATACCCGAGTCCTAAAATTAGCCTGAGCGAGATGAAACTTCTCTTAGTTGCGATGTGTCTGCCGATTACAGAAACCTTGAGCAACACCGTACCCGACAGCACGCGACATTTATGTCAAGGAGTTTCCCAAGCGAGTGCATGAGTTCATACACACCTTATGCAGATTCACAAGAGCAAGTTCACCGATCTGCTATTTTTTGCAAAACGAAATGCAAATACTTTTTTATTCCATACCTTTTCTTTCTTTAAATATAACCCAAAAAATAAATTACGTGGATTGCGAGACTTCACAAATGATTCTTGTATTGTCTGAACTTGTCCATTACCCGCAGACTCCACAGCTGCTAGCTGGACCTGAACACTGAACGTAAAACAAACCCGGCTCAACTTCTAGAAGTGCCGAAACTAGCAATTTTTGCTATATGAGGTTGATTTCACTCAGAAAATGTTAGCAAGGATTTTGTATTCATGTTTTGCGGAACTTCAACAAGTATCTGAAAGTTACGTGTTCACTGCATACGACGGCCCATCAGTGACTGACCTGACAACGATCGGTCCGGTCAGCGTTAGTTGACTTCGCTTTTCTTTTCGTTTTTGCTGGTTATATTATACCATGGAGGTCTCTGCTACCTCCATGATTATACAGTGGTGAGCTCGAGGTTAGCAGTGCGTAGAATTTCTACTTACGATACAAAAGCTTGATTAAAAAGAAAAAAATCTCCGAAATAATTATGTGCGCGCTGGTATTGCGCAAGTCGAGTGACTCCGCTGTAGACTAGTCGATACACGGAACACGCTGTCGATGACAGCCTGCACTGTTCTATGCTACGGCGTGATTATTAGTTTGATAAAATCGGTACAAGAACACATATAAATTAAGTTTGAATAAACAAAATGAGTCAATCACTCCCGTCGTAACGAAGGGCGACAAGTTTGCAGCGCGGTGCAAAAGCTAAGTAAATACATTTTTACAACTGACATTTTATGTTGTCAAGAGTTACATGTATTCGTCTCATCTTGAGGTAGGAAAACTAGCAACTTACGTCCCGTTCGCACAGATGTCGGCGCAACATGACCTTCACAATCACTTTTCACGAAGAACATGCATATAATTGCCGATCGAAAGGCAGGAAGTAGACAACTTGAGTCAAGAACAAGTGAATGCCCGACGCGATCGCGCGACGACAGCACACAGGTCTCGATCGGATAGACTATTTTACACAAGTTTCGACATCTTCATCTTGACCGTGAACTCTGGTGACCAGATTCTAGCCGTTGAGACAACAGTATACAGTTAATATACTCAACATTGCTCGTTTTCCTGTACAATTCAACCAGTGTAATCTTTATGTTCGTACCTTTTATTGTAGAAAACACCTGAAGAAGCTCTAAATTTAGAGCGAAACATTGTGTTTGAGGTATAATAAATACGTTTGGAACCTAACAACCAGGTGTGGTAGTGTGTTTCAACCCAAGTTTCTTCTATCTTCACCCCACTCCACGCTCCACAGGGGATCACCTGAATTCATACAGTTCCAAGTTCAGAGGTATATATGCGTCTTCAATGTGTGTATGTCTTAGACTGGACTATACAAAAAAGTAGGTATACGAAGGTATCATCATCATCATCATCACCATCACAAGCCAAAACAAGTCCTTTTTATCGTCACTTTTGTATTCACTTATATTATCTTCAAGCTGATTTTTACAATGTCACTAAAACGTTTACATATTCTTTAAAATAATAGCGGCATTTTTTTACCGTGCAAACAAGGTGGCATTTTAAATGTCTTCTCACCACTCCTTCTTACTACCGAAATGAAGAAATGTAGAGGTGAAGACGTGTCCATTTACAGCTCCATAAGCTGTATCTTTTGGCAATTTTTTCAGAACTTTGTTTTGTGGTTTTCCTACACTTTCTGTATTGAATCCCTAAACTGTAATTTAATGCCAAGTATTTAGCATAGCAACACAACCTATATGAGTATAATCTACGTTGTTATTGTTGAGTTATGTTGAAAATTGTTTTCAAGTCCGGACTAGAATACATTTGTAAACAATAAATAATGATCACTACACACATACAAGCTGTGTTGAGCAAGAAGAATACTCGAAATTTCAGCATGACAAACGGATTAGGGTCAGACACGGTAGTTGATATACAGAAACAGAATACTGAAAAACTTGCCACATATTACAGCTTATGTCCCTTTAAGGCCTATATAAGAGGTATGGTGTCCTACCTTTGTTCAACGAAATGTCTCGGGGGAACGATAACGTGGGGCGGAGAATGACTTCACTCCAGTACGGATATTTTTGCATATATACTAAAACAAAGTCGTTTGACTAAGTGGACATTTCTGAAAATCATGTGAATTCTTCTGGAATGTGAAAACATACAAAACAACAACCAAAACAAAGCAAACAAACAAACAAACAAAAAACATTAAGCCCCCTTGCGTTTAATATTCTAATGTAAGATATCCCTAGGTGTTGCAGACAATTGATGGCAACTATGCGCCATTTACGTATGTCGGTTAGCACTTCGACCGAAACGCATAGGTTTCCGCCAACTCTCACTCCGACCAGTTCGGCGGAGACCCATATCATAACGACTGAGTCTTTCAGTTATAAGCTTACCGTTTTACAGCTTTTTATGCAAACCAAAGGATTGCGACCTTGTTGATGGCGTCCTTCACATTACACTGTGAAGCTCGCACGCCCGAACAATGTGCACGCCCTGGTCTGGCCTCGCGCACAACTTGCTCGACACGCATGACGCATGCAAATGGATACCGTGGCTTCTCTCAGGTGTGTTTCATGAAACATTTGAACTATAGGCCTACTGTATTCTTCGAGAACTGTTGACCTTCGGAAGGCCTTAATGTATCAAAATCTGATCACCGGCTGCCACTAAACTGAGAATTACGTTTTATTTACTTCTCATCAAGGTAGAATGCGCCTCGGGGACAGATATTTGGACTCTCAAACTTTGAAAATTCCTACTACTTGTTGGGGTTCATTTTAAAGCTCTTGGTGTAAGAAAACTTTTAACTGGCTTAATTTTTCCAAATTCATAAACTTTTATCTTTCTCCATACATGCAGCTAACACAGGAATTGCGGTCATGCATGTATCGGTAAATTTGGGTTATTTGTTTCTCTAGTACCAAAATTTGCACGGTGACCTTTGATTTTTAGTCTTGATTTTGAAAGAGAATGGTTGAAAGATTCCTTAAGGATAGTTGACTTTCGAAGCCCGCACTACCTTAGGGGCTGTAGATAATTAAAACTCGCGCATGGTAAACGCAATGGGTGGGGCGGCTGTATTTCGATTAGCTTACTCAAAAATCGCACTACATGTTTTTATATCGCAACATCCCGTACATGTTTTATTTATCGCAAAATATCACGCTATGTTGTTTGGCGTGTACCAAGCCATGGCCAGTGCGGCGCCGGCACTACACCAGCAATTTTTTGACATACATGTGGTTCAGCGCCCGAGTAAAATAGCGTAACAATAATATTGGACACACGTTTCAATTCATTTCATTCTGTTGGTTGCGTCATTATCGAGTTCATGCTGAACAAAGATTGATTTTAGAGGGGATATGCCGGGGGGAGGGTAGGGTAAGCGTGATTTCATAGCGACATAATTACCGATTATAGGTATGCTGATACGGAATGAGGCTTGGTTGCTGGATTTCCGCACTTCCATACTTTCGTTTACAGGGGATCGGGTTTGAGGCTAAACGCACTTATTTGCGCTTACTGTGCGCATGTTTTAATTATCCACGGCCCCTTAATCATATTTGTCGACGTGCGAGAAGGAGCCCGTACAAATATTGGGTTTGCGTAAGAGCAAACACTTTCGTTCACTCACTTGTGACGTGTTTGCAGTGTTTTCAACCAGGGAGATTACAAGCTATCGAAATGCTTTCGTTTGTCAATCGTGTGTGTATATACGATCGAGGTTGACAGTGTAAAACGGACGTGAGTTAACATGTACATGTTTGCGTAGATTGTAAAGATCTCGAGATGTCGGCAAAGAGTTGACTCACTTGTTAACGGACTCTGTATGTACGGATTATCCCCTAGACAGTAACTTTTTTCCTCACCGAATCGATTTTGATCCCCATATTGTCATCTTTCAAATGCAAATTGTACGGCCGGCGGCGAACAAAGGTAGTGTTCCGGACAGTGCAAAGATACGTTTCCGATCAACCGCTCATCGGAAAATATCTTGTATCGTTTATATTCTAACAGTAAAGATCTGTTTCTTTTTATTTCGTTGTTATTAGGGGCGTTTGCTTTTAAGTGATAGGTGATTTTGTGTTTTTTTGTTTTTGTTTTTGTTTTATTTGTTTGTTTGTTTGGTTTTTTTTAAAGGGGATCGACGTGTTAACAAGGGAAACGAATGGGATCACATTTTCAGGCTCCGGATTGGGCCGCGTCAAGCTGTAGCCGTAGATAGACCTGTCACGTTTACGACATTGTTGTATTATGCATATTCATATAACAAATTTACATGATATAAGGCAGAACCTAATTTGAATTTGATGAGTGTGGGGCTGAACGTTACAACGATCCCTCCACAATTTTTTTTTTTTTTTTTTTTGCGGAGGGACTGTGACGTTACGCAGTGAATTTTGCTGAAAATTTGACAACCCGAGATTAAAATATTGGTTGGGTTCTCCTTTTAGCTTCAAGTTATCGAACAGTCGTAAGATGGGTGAGAAAGAAGTGTAAATTTATGCAAAATTATACAAACAACCCCGATTTCGTCGCTTCTCTTTTCTCCAAATTCACGATATCAAATAAAGCAACTCCGCTCTTGCTCCTCCCTTGATGGTCAAATTTTCAGAATTTTTCACATTGTGGTCTGTGAAAACTATTTCACAGAACCGCAAATTTGTAAGCAGTAAAGTTCTTATATTGGAAAAATGTAACAACTAAGCTCTGTTATTGAACCATTCTTTTTTTGAGAGTGGGGATTTGACTAAGCGGTTCTGTCTGTTGCTTTTCCGGTAGGTGACTGGATACCGTACTTGTGTCTTCAAATTGACCCGTTTGAAAGAATTGTATTTTAGTTTTGCTTATCATGATTTTAATCACATGTTTTGATTCTCACTCTTCGACCCCTGCCATTTTATAATGAGTGCAATTATAATGAATCCATGAATAATGTTGTTCAAGCTAAATATCAAAATTTAAAAAAAAGCATTAAGTTTTGTCTTGAATTAATTTTATTATAATTACAAAGATTGAGTTTTTTTTACCCCAAATGTACGCCCCTTCATACTTCAAGTAAACTGTTGCTACCATTGTAAACTATCACTTTAGATTCTCTGCTTTCTGGAATTTATATTAGGCCAAAGTAATTCTATTCTTTGTTTTGCGTCCCTACCCGTACCGCTTAGGTATTTAAGGTTTTCATGAAAAACACACACAGTGTATTTGAATAGGAAATTTTAGGACATAACCGCTTAGCTTTTCTGAACTAAAATTTTGTTACAATTTTTTATTCGCTGCTATCAAATTACATTGTGTTAATTTTCTTGTGTGTGTTTTTCAGCCGCTTAGACGCGTACCTTTTTCCATTTAGAGTGGACGCAAGACAAAGATTTAATTACTTTGGCTTAAGGGGTTTCCTCGTCTTTGATGAGAAATGTTCCCTTGAAAAAAATGCACCGAATGTCAATAGCCAAGAGCTGCCCTCCCCCTTGACACCTCCCCCGATCCCTATTTGAATCCTTTCAGAATCGAGCAAAGTTACGCCGTCCATTTTTGTGTCGAACAAGTCGGGGCCCCCTTTTCCCCAATGATCGATGTTGTAGAAATATATCTCACTGTTGACAGCTCGGGGTCGATAATAACTTATGGCGTCTCCTTTGACGTCATGGTGGAAAAACGTCAAGGGCCTACGGGTTTCACCGGACGGGGTAACTATGGAAATAAGTACGTGCACTGATTAGGCCAAAAAAAAAAAAAAATTGATTGTTTCTGGTCCGCGCGTGCATCACCTCAAAGTGTGCGCGTCAACTCTTTTTTTTTCTGTTTTCATTTGCCCCTATGGAAAAAAGGGGAAAATGTATCCGAAATTCCAGACAAAATAAAAAAAAATTGAAAAAAAAAATCGCGTCACCGCATCATTTTTGCCACATGTCAATGACCAGAAACAAACCTAATATTTTTTTGGCCTTTGCACTCACATCGAGACGTCGCATGTAATAAAACCTGATTAATTTTTGTCCGTGTACGGCGCGCCAAATGTTTCAAAAATATTTATCGTCATAGAGTAAAAATAAACTGTCAAATTTTCTTTCTAAAAATTAAGTCTTAAACGTGTATGAATAATAAAGAAAAAAGTTCTTTCGTCCATATCATTGCATTTTATTAATGTACCTTTTCATAAAAATAGCATTCATTTGAAAATACGTGTCATTAAATATTTGAATGTGCCTGTACAGATAAAGATTACGTGCAACCGTCCTTCTTGATTGAAATAAAAATTCGATGGAATTACGGAAGAAAATAAACGAGAAAAGTATTATTGCAAAAAAAGGGCAGAATGTTATGTAATGCTTAATTGTAAAATATTCTTTAAACCGTAATGAGAAGATAAACTTTTCAAAAATTTGGAAATACCACACTCCATACTTATTGACGTACACGTACACGTGTATTTGATATAAAGTGCTATGAATGCTGATTATAAGGGAAAAAAGAAAAAAAATCAAGCACACACACACACACAAAATATTGAAATGATTAAAAACAAAACCACAAATAGTACTTGCACTACTACCAAAACACAAAATGAATCACCATCAGGTCTGACTAAAAAAAGAAAGAGAATCACAATTGAAAAGTCGACCGAGATCGCGCCGGCGTTGAGGCTGTAAAGAAACCAAAACGAGGTCAGCTTGGGAAAAAAACCAAAGCGAGGTTACAAAAAAAAAAAAAAAAAAAAAAAGAGGTTACCAAAAAAAAAAAAAAAAAACTCAGTAGAAAAAAAAGAGGCCCGTTCGAGAAAAGAAAACAGAGTGGGACACCCCGCAGAAAAAGCCCAGCATGAAAATTGAATAATTGTCAACGTCATGATTGTTACAGTTTAATGCCAGAGGGTTTTTGATCATCACACTCGGATGTTGGACATGATATTTGGGGTATTTCAGCGATAACTCTCAGCTTCTAGTCTTCAATATCATCTCATGGACGTCCAAGCTATCGACACGTCCCATTCTATATTAAACAGTTACCAGTTTTGGTTAAAAATGGACAAAACACTCTTGGTGGTTCGTCGGCTGCCAGCGGTCCCCTCGCTCCAATGTACACTCGAGGTGGTAAGCCAGCGGCCGGCGGTCCCGTCGCTAGTACAGTAGGCCTACACGCCGGCAACCAGCGATCCCCTCGCTGTAAAGTGTAGGGCCGCCTCTCCCAAATCATAGACAGTCTGTGCCCAAACCCCAACAAAACGATGGCTTGCCGCTAGCCCACGGTTACGTGTGGTTCTATACACAGCGGCCGCCGTGTGGGTATGCATAGTAAAATTGCATACTACGCAGCACTCTGCGGCCTAGTTCTGCATGGCAGGGCTGTGTGTTACCGGCGTGACACGGCCTCCCGTATAACGCCGGTAACACGTACACAGCCCTGCCGTGCAAAGCTAGCAGCGGCCGCTATGTATTGAGCCACACACGTATCCCGTGGGTTTAGCCTCTAAACGGAGTGTGGCAAAGGCAAAAATAATCGGGCTGAAACACTCCGTCTAAATTCGAGGCAACGTTTTCACTATATATAGTAGTAGTAGTACCTGTAGAACGCGAACGCGCCCGACTTGACAAACACTGATCAAGCAGCCGCTATTTCTCTGTACACTGTAGCTCAACACAACCAGCAAAGGGAGTGGTAGGGCTACGGATCCGCAGCAAGGCCGGGCTGTGAGTTACCGGATACGGCCAGGCCGTATAACGCCGGTAACTCACAGCCCTGCCCTGCCACCCAGAGCTATGTATAGGCTACTGCACAAATATCGTAGCTCCATATATTGGACGTGTGGATATAAAGATTTCTGCAATGGGGATCGACATGTCGTGTATAGCCCTGCGAGTATAGTGAGAGTGTCTGGCGTTGCGAAGGCCGGACACTCTCGCCATACTCGTAGTCGTAAGGCTTGTACAGTTGCGTCGCTCGTCTTGTCGAAACACGGAAAACGATGGACGTTCTCTCAACATGCGGCAGATTTCTTCAAAACTATTCATTTTATCATGATTTGGGTGATCTTTGATGATAGACGAGGAATTAGCAAACAACGAGGTGGTTTATTATCATGGTATTTGAACCCGATGTATCGAACCATACGTATAAAACTGTGTAGAAATCATGTAGGCCAAACGGCGATGACAGTGCGGCTCGGTTGAAGGCCTGCAGTGGGCTACCTGCCATACCGCGCCTAAGGCATCGATTTGTTCGCAGTGTTGCTATGAAGGGTCATGGGTTGTACGTCTCGCTCGTGATCTGACCTGTGGACTGCCTGAAATTAACTTGACTCGCTGGAACTATTCACTGTTAACTTGGACGTTCTTTAGAAAATATTGCCCACTTCATTTCATCAAGTATGGTTTCAAGTAGAGCAGGGCCCAGCCAAACAGAGCTAGGTTTCAAGATGTCACGTTATCACTGAAATGCTCAATTAATATTTCGTCAAACATTGGAGTATGTGGTGATCGGATTCCCCGCTGTTGGGGATTCATCGATCGAAGGAAACGTGAACGTGAACCATGAGTTTTTTGAATAAAATAATTGTAATTTCGGGCTTGTTGTTTTTTTCTGTGGCGAGTGCTCGTTTTTTTTTTCGTTTTTTTTTTTCGTTTTTTTTTTTGCTGTGGCGAGTCCTCATTTATTTTTCTTTCCACAGGCCCACGCGTTTTTTGTATCTCTGTTCATGGCATTTTTTATTTTTTCGTTTTTATTTTATTTAATTTTATTTTTTGTAGATGAGATCCACTTTTGTCTAGAGCCATCACTGCCGAATTTTTTCACCGATTTTCTCTCTTTACTGTCAAAGCGGCTGGTGATTCATATTATATTTTTAATTATCTATAATACGTTTATTATGAGACGTAGTGCTTTTTAATTTTCTTAAGTACATAAATAATTTATGTTTGCATGGCTTTTTTGTCTGATTCTTTTACAATTATTTTCTGTATGTGGTTCACGTTTTTATTTTTATTTATTACTTTTTTTATCCATACCTTTTCTTTCTTTAAATATAACCCAAAAATTAAATTACGTGGATTGCGAGACTTCACAAATTTGATTCTTGTATTGTCTGAACTTGTCCATTACCCGCAGACTCCACAGCTGGTATCTGGACCTGAACACTGAACGTAAAACAAACCCGGCTCAACTTCTAGAAGTGCCGAAACTAGCAATTTTTGCTATATGAGGTTGATTTCACTCAGAAAATGTTAGCAAGGATTTTGTATTCATGTTTTGCGGAACTTCAACAAGTATCTGAAAGTTACGTGTTCACTGCATATGACGGCCATCAGTGACTGACCTGACAACGATCGGTCCGGTCAGCGTTAGTTGACTTCGCTTTTCTTTTCGTTTTTGCTGGTTATATTATACCATGGAGGTCTCTGCTACCTCCATGATTATACAGTGGTGAGCTCGAGGTTAGCAGTGCGTAGAATTTCTACTTACGATACAAAAGCTTGATTAAAAGAAAAAAAATCCCCGAAATAATTATGTGCGCGCTGGTATTGCGCAAGTCGAGTGACTCCGCTGTAGACTAGTCGATACACGGAACACGCTGTCGATGACAGCCTGCACTGTTCTATGCTACGGCGTGATTATTAGTTTGATAAAATCGGTACAAGAACACATATAAATTAAGTTTGAATAAACAAAATGAGTCAATCACTCCCGTCGTAACGAAGGGCGACAAGTTTGCAGCGCGGTGCAAAAGCTAAGTAAATACATTTTTACAACTGACATGTTTATGTTGTCACGAGTTACATGTATTCGTCTCATCTTGAGGTAGGAAAACTAGCAACTTACGTCCCGTTCGCACAGATGTCGGCGCTAACATGAACTTGACAATCACTTTTCACGAAGAACATGCATAAATTGCCGATCGCGAGACAGGAAGTAGACAACTTGAGTCAAGAACAAGTGAATGCCCGACGCGATCGCGCGACAACAGCACACAGGTCTCGATCGGATAGACTATTTTACACAAGTTTCGACATCTTCATCTTGACCGTGAACTCTGGTAACCAGATTGTAACCGTTGAGACAACAGTATACAGTTAATATACTCAACATTGCTCGTTTTCCTGTACAATTCAACCAGTGTAATCTTTATGTTCGTACCTTTTATTGTAGAAAACACCTGAAGAAGCTCTAAATTTAGAGCGAAACATTGTGTTTGAGGTATAATAAATACGTTTGGAACCTAACAACCAGGTGTGGTAGTGTGTTTCAACCCAAGTTTCTTCTATCTTCACCCCACTCCACGCTCCACAGGGGATCACCTGAATTCATACAGTTCCAAGTTCAGAGGTATATATGCGTCTTCAATGTGTGTATGTCTTAGACTGGACTATACAAAAAAGTAGGTATACGAAGGTATCATCATCATCATCATCACCATCAACAGCCAAAACAATGTCCTTTTTATCGTCACTTTTGTATTCACTTATATTATCTTCAAGCTGATTTTTACAATGTCACTAAAACGTTTACATATTCTTTAAAATAATAGCGGCATTTTTTTACCGTGCAAACAAGGTGGCATTTTAAATGTCTTCTCACCACTCCTTCTTACTACCGAAATGAAGAAATGTAGAGGTGAAGACGTGTCCATTTACAAGCTCCATAAGCTGTATCTTTTGGCAATTTTTTCAGAACTTTTGTTTTGTGGTTTTCCTACACTTTCTGTATTGAATCCCTAAACTGTAATTTAATGCCAAGTATTTAGCATATCAACACAACCTATATGAGTATAATCTACGTTGTTATTGTTGAGTTATTGTTGAAAATGTTTTCAAGTCCGGACTAGAATACATTTGTAAACAATAAATAATGATCACTACACACATACAAGCTGTGTTGACAAGGAGAATACTCGAAATTTCAGCATGACAAACGGATTAGGGTCAGACACGGTAGTTGATATACAGAAACAGAATACTGAAAAACTTGCCACATATTACAGCTTATGTCCCTTTAAGGCCTATATAAGAGGTATGGTGTCCTACCTTTGTTCAACGAAATGTCTCGGGGGAACGATAACGTGGGGCGGAGAATGACTTCACTCCAGTACGGATATTTTTGCATATATACTAAAACAAAGTCGTTGACTAAGTGGACATTTCTGAAAATCATGTGAATTCTTCTGGAATGTGAAATCATACAAAACAACAACCAAAACAAAGCAAAACAAACAAACAAAAAACATTAAGCCCCCTTGCGTTTAATATTCTAATGTAATATCCCTATAGGTGTTGCAGACAATTGATGGCAACTATGCGCCATTTACGTATGTCGGTTAGCACTTCGACCGAAACGCATAGGTTTCCGCCAACTCTCACTCCGACCAGTTCGGCGGAGACCCATATTACATAACGACTGAGTCTTTCAGTTATAAGCTTACCGTTCTACCGTTTTTATGGGAACCAAAGGATTGCGACCTTGTTGATGGCGTGAATTACACTGTGAAGCTCGCATAGCTGAACAATGGGCACGCCCTGGTGTGGCCTCGAGCACAACTTGCTTGTCACGCATGATGCATGCGAATGGATACCGTGGCTTCTCTCACGTGTGTTTCATGAAACATTTGAACTATACTGGTATTCTTCGAGAACTGTTGACCTTCGGAAGGCATTAATGTATCAAAATCTGATCACCGGCCACTGAACGGAGAATTACGTTTTCTGTACTTCTCATCAAGGTAGAATGCGCCTCGGGGACAGATATTTGGAATCTCAAACTTTGAAAATTCCTACTACTTGTTGGGGTTCATTTTAAAGCTCTTGGTGTAAGAAAACTTTTAACTGGCTTAATTTTTCAAAATTCATAACTTTTATCTTTCTCCATAGGCCTACATGCAGCTAACACAGGAATTGCGGCCATGCACGTATCGGTAAATTTTGGGTTATTTGTTTCTCTAGTACCAAAATTTGCACGGTGACCTTTGATTTTTAGTCTTGATTTTGAAAGAGAATGGTTGAAAGATTCCTTAAGGAAAGTTGACTTTCGAAGCCCGCACTACCTTAGGGGCTGTAGATAATTATAACTCGCGCATGGTAAACGCAATGGGTGGGGCGGCTGTATTTCGATTAGCTTACTCAAAAATCGCACTACATGTTTTTATATCGCAACATCCCGCTACATGTTTTATTTATCGCAAAATATCACGCTATGTTGTTTGGCGTGTACCAAGCCATGGCCAGTGCGGCGCCGGCACTACACCAGCAATTTTTTGACATACATGTGGTTCAGCGCACGGGTAAATTCATTTCATTCTGTTGGTTGCGTCATTATCGAGTTCATGCTGAACAAAGATTGATTTTAGAGGGAATATGCCGGGGGGAGGTAGGGTAAGCGTGATTTCATAGCGACATAATTACCGATTATAGTATGCTGATACGGAATGAGGCTTGGTTGGATTTCCGCACTTCCATACTTTCGTTTACAGGGGATCGGGTTTGAGGCTAAACGCACTTATTTGCGCTTACTGTGCGCATGTTTTAATTATCCACGGCCCCTTAATCATATTTGTCGACGTGCGAGAAGGAGCCCGTACAAATATTGGGTTTGCGTAAGAGCAAAACTTTCGTTCACTCACTTGTGGACGTGTTTGCAGTGTTTTCAACCAGGGAGATTACAAGCTATCGAAATGCTTTCGTTTGTCAATCGTGTGTGTATATACGATCGAGGTTGACAGTGTAAAACGGACGTGAGTTAACATGGACATGTTTGCGTAGATTGTGAAGATCTCGAGATGTCGGCAAAGAGTTGACTCACTTGTTAACGGACTCTGTATGTACGGATTATCCCTAGACAGTAACTTTTTCCCTCACCGAATCGATTTTGATTCCCATATTGTCATCTTTCAAATGCAAATTGTACGGCCGGCGGCGAACAAAGGTAGTGTTCCGGACAGTGCATAGATACGTTTCCGATCAACCGCTCATCGGAAAATATCTTGTATCGTTTATATTCTAACCGTAAAGATCTGTTTCTTTTAATTTCGTTTTGTTATTAGGGGCGTTTGCTTTTAATAGTGATGGGTGATTTTTGTGGTTTTTGTTTTTTGTTTATGTTTTTATTTGTTTTTTGTTGTTGTTTTTTTTAAAGGGGATCGATGTGTTAACAAGGGAAACGAATGGGATCACATTTTCAGGCTCCGGGTTGGGCCGCGTCAAGCTGTAGCCGTAGATAGACCTGTCACGTTTACGACATTGTTGTATTATGCATATTCATATAACAAATTTACATGATATAAGGCAGAACCTAATTTGAATTTTGATGAGTGTGGGGCTGAACGTTACAACGATCCCTCCACAATTTTTTTTTTTTTTTTTTTTTTTTTTTTGCGGAGGGACCGTGACGTTACGCAGTGAATTTTGCTGAAAATTACTTATTGCAAAGATTCATCCTAATTTAGGTAATTTGACAACCCGAGATTAAAATATTGGTTGGGTTCTCCTTTTAGCTTCAAGTTATCGAACAGTCGTAAGATGGGTGAGAAAGAAGTGTAAAATTTATGCAAAATTATACAAACAACCCGATTTCGTCGCTTCTCTTTTCTCCAAATTTCACGATATCAAATAATGCAACTCCGCTCTTGCTCCTCCCTTGATGGTCAAATTTTCTGAATTTTTCACATTGTGGTCTGTGAAAACTATTTCACAAAACCGCAAATTTTGTAAGCAGTAAAGTTCTTATATTTGAAAAATGTAACAACTAAGCTCTGTTATTGAACCATTCTTTTTTTGAGAGTAGGGATTTGACTAAGCGGTTCTGTCTGTTGCTTTTCCGGTAGGTGACTGGATACCGTACTTGTGTCTTCGAATTAACCCGTTTGAAAGAACCGTATTTTAGTTTTGCTTATCATGATTTTAATCACATGTTTTGAGTCTCACTCTTTCGACCCCTGCCATTTTAGAATGAGTGCAATAAAAATGAATCCATGAATAATGTTGTTTCAAGCTAAATATTAAAATTAAAAAAAAAGCATAAAGTTTTTGTCTTGACTTAATTTTTATTATAATTACAAAGATTGAGGTTTTTTTACACCAAATGTACGCCCTTCATCCTTCGAGTAAACTGTTGCTACCATTGTAAACTGTCACTTCAGATTCTCTGCTTTCTGGAAATTTATATTAGGCCAAAGTAATTAAATTCTTTGTTTTGCGTCCCTACCCGCTTAGGTATTTAAGGTTTTCATGAAAAACACACACAGTGTATTTGAATAGGAATTTTAGGACATAACGCTTAGCTTTTCTGAACTAAAATTTTGTTACAATTTTTTATTTGCTGCTATCAAATTACATTGTGTTAATTTTCTTGTGTGTGTTTTTCAGCGCTTAGACGCGTACCTTTTTCCATTTAGAGTGGACGCAAGACAAAGATTTATTACTTGCCTTAAGGGGTTTCCTCGTCTTTGATGAGAAATGTTCCCTTGAAAAAAATGCACCGAATGTCAATAGCCAAGAGCTGCCCTCCCCCTTGACACCTCCCCCGACCCCTATTTGAATCCTTTCAGAATCGAGCAAAGTTACGCCGTCCATTTTTGTGTCGAACAAGTCGGGCCCCTTTTCCTCCAATGATGTTGTAGAAATATATCTCACTGTTGACAGCTCGGGGTCGATAATAACTTATGGCGTCTCCTTTGACGTCATGGTCGAAAACGTCAAGGGCCTACGGGCTTCACCGGACCGGGTAACTATGGAAATAAGTACGTGCACTGATAAGCCAAAAAAAAAATTGATTTGTTTCTGGTCCGCGCGCGCATCACCTCAAAGTGTGCGCGTCAACTCTTTTTTTTCCTGTTTTTCATTTGCCCCTATGGAAAAAAGGGGAAAATGTATCCGAAATTCCGGACAAAATAAAAAAAAAAAATGAAAAAAAAATCGCGTCACCGCATCATTTTGCCACATGTCAATGACCAGAAATAAACCTATTATGTTTTTGGCCTTAGCTCTCACATCGAGACGTTGCACGTAATATATATAAAACCTGATTAATTTTGTCCATGTCTGTGGCGGCAATAAATAGTAGACATGGATACTGCAATATGACACGGCCCTACACATTTGTGGAGGGACCATTAACATGATAATCAGAGTGGATATATAGAAACAATTCTTTGGCTGTCTAAATAGAATACATTTTGCTCAGAATAACTGAGCTAAGTTTGGACGAGTCTGGAGGCCAGGTAGCGAAATATTGATGGAGAAGGCTGTCAGTGTCAATAGCCAAACACAGGGCGATAAGCGCCCGCTTTGGTGATCGCATGGATCTTTTTACATCCATGGTGATCAGTAGAACAAACTAATGGAAGGGGTTATAGAGAGGGTAACTAACAGCTATCTATGGACGGTATTCTTTAGAATTCAATACTATACTAGAGAGATATAGGCCTATAGTATAGCACACGCGCGGCACAGGTCCGTGGGCTTATATACGTACAAGACTATGAAAAACATTTAATATTACCTTTATTGATCATAATTCGTCGACCGAATAGTGCCAGCAATGCCCTGTGGTTAAGACAAGCCAAGTTGTTTGTTCATTTTGGAGGTGGTAGCAGAGGGGTGTTTCTGGTACCTCACATGGGGCCGAATAATTGCTGTGACCCTGGAAGAGATCACACACCGCCAGGCACACGCCTTTGTTTGTGTAAACCTTTTATCTCGTTGTTACGTCATGCATCTCGGACTTTCTCGGCTCACGTATCGTATATCGTTGACAATAGCGATACCATTGTTGCTTAAAAATACATATCATTTTTTTAATGTCATAATCATATCCCGACATTTTAGATACGGTTACAGGATAGGGGCATAGCTTCTGACATATAAAATGTACGCTTGTACCATGGATGTAAAAAAGAGACATCTCAGATATGACGGTTTCCGTCAATTACCGACCGAGGCCGAGGATTACCTGAGCTTGCGCAGTGTGACGACTCTTGGAATCCCTTCGTCGTTGTCGTTGATGACAGCAGGTTTACATCGCAGAGTTTCCCATCAACCCTAGGACCCAGTCCGTCTAGTTAACTTCTGGATATTGGCTTCCTTCGCGAATGCAGCCAGTATCGCCCCTGCCACAGTACCGAGAACCCATTGTCGATTTGAAGTTGCACTTGCAGCATAATCGACGAAGAAGGGCGATCCATAATCGACCGTGAACCGTTGGATGTCTGTGAAATGAGGAGGAAGCTGCCTCTGTCTACTCGTCGGCGTTCAGCGTTTTCACGATTCTGAGACAGCGTTTGATCAGAGTAAGAATAATTCTGTTCTTCACTATTTTGTTTGTCATCTGAAGGCGGTTTTCTCTGAGAGACATCGGCCACTTCAGAGTAACCAAGGATGTTTTGACTAAGTGCGTACAGTTGTTTTAAATCCGCCTTCGTGTTGTCTGTGCAGGCAGTGTAGTACTGTGGCCGTACGTGGGCCGATCCTTTCTCCGTGACGTGGGCAGGCTACTTAAAAGCTTCTTGTTTCACTTTCAATGACATGTAGGCTGTCATCGAAGTGACAAATTTACAGTACTGCGACAGCATTTCGTGAAACACGGAGGTACAAACGAGAGTTCGTTGGGAGTTGGGTGTTGTATTTCTCTGCACAATTGCGTAACCGCCATGATATTCCGCTCGGCTGATGGCTGGCTGCTGAAATGGCACGCCGGATGCAGTCATATACCTCCCCCCGCCCCCCTCAAAAAGTGTCTATGATGCTATGGAACCCCGACCATGAGGATGAGAAGAAAAAAGGCTTAGAGGTCCTTCAACCGTCTGGTTTTGTTATTCAAGACACGAACGAACTAGCTGCTCGGTTTGCATGTACTATGGCATTTTACGCTGTCAAGTGTCAGTTTGTGTTGTATTGAATTAAACCACGTCATAATAAACGTCTGCCGGCGCCGCTTTTTTTACACCATATGTTAGTTAAATAAATCGGAAAGCTGTATAGGAAATATTTTACTATGAATCACACTTTCATTATTATTCGGACGGGCGCGTATTTTTTTTTTTTTTTTTTTTGAATTTTTCGTGATGGGTGTTGACCTTGGAGCATCATTCAAAATAGACGTCGCGTTTGACGTCTGGCCAAGTTACATAACATTACAAACACACGTAACATGTTGATGATTGATATGATAATAACCGAGTACCTTCCGACAGCGGGACAAAAGAAGTCCGTAATCCCCAGGCTGTTGAAACAGGCCCTGCCTTATGTATATTTGTGTGCTTTCCAAGTTTCACAATGGATGAAGCTGAGTCCCGCAATTTGCCAGCCGCACAGTAGCTTATGTGGTGCAGATACACGGCAAGCGCCAACGATATAACTCTAATAATTACAATAGTTATTACCATAAGCTGCAGTGTTCCCACAGCCACCTGTCACACATTTGCCGGTAGGCTAGGCGGATAGAGCACAGATACTTATTAAAATGGCCTTTGATTATCAATGCATGTGCATTACGAGCACAGTCATTGATCGGTTGAAGATTGATGGTCGAATTGTCATTTTACTAATAGAGGGAATTAGTCGTGTTCTATTGCGTGTGAAACTAGGCCACATTCGCTTACAAACTCGGCAAAATGAAAGGTTTGGCTTGAAAACAATGTTTACATTTCCTTTGAACATTATTTTTCACAGCGGTCAATGGTATAATTGCAGTTTCAAAGGCCAAATATCTTAGCAAAATGTACATATACTAATTAGAATATTTTCATAAACATCCAATTTTCTTCTGAAAATGCGAAATAAAATGAGTGGCAGCAGGAACAGGCAATTTTTTCCATGTTTGGTGAAAAAAGTTTCTCTGAAACTTGATGTGCATGCGCCTAGCATCGAGAGCAGAGGGATTTGATCAAATAGCATTGATTGCGATTTCAAGTTTGTTACTAAGTATAACTTCATGTGCCATACTTTGGACAACGCTTCCTAAAATTCAGACAAATTTTTGTTGTTGCATGCGCAGCTGTTGTTGCAGCTTGTAGTCTGAGCAATAATAATCATAAAAATAGTGTGACCTTTGGTGGTCATTGTAACATGAGGAGGTTTTATTTTCGTCATTTATGTGGAAAATGACGATCATCTTTAGCGTTTTAAAAATGTAACTGTCCCAGAGAAACATTAGCAGGATCACCAGTTTCAGTTTGCGCTTATAACGAGACAGAAATATGAATTTGTGCGAAACCAGAGACTGCGAAACGTTCTGATCAGTGGTTGTCTTAAAAGAATTTAGAGCTGAACACCACACAGTACCTATGGATGGCATGCATACTTTCAAGGTAACAGAACTGTCCAAATATGAAAAACAGGGGCAGATTTCTCATCTACTGTAAAACTTGTGCAAACACTGATAATATGAATGACCTCTTAATATATTAAAGCCCAGTGCTGCAAACTTTTGATGATAATTTCACCATTTTTATTTTAAATGTGAACCCTTATTCCTTGTTCTTTCCCAAAAGAATATTGATATACACAGTATCCAGCTTGTCAACTCAGCCCCTATGCTATGGTTGTAAACTGCACTGTTATTGTTGAAAACTGACTTCTGGTCTGGGACTAGAATTCAAATGTAAACAATAACAATGCATTTTACACATATAGACGCTAAGTTGACAAGCTGGATAGTGTGTATATCAACATTCTTGTGGGAGAAGAACAAGGAATTATGATTCACATTAAAAATAAAAATGGTGAAGTTATCATCAAAAGTAAGCAGCACTGGGGCTTTAATATATATAAACACTGACTATACAGAGGAGTTACGATTTGTGCTACAATATACTGGAAAATGTATTTTGTGTAATAAAGATCAATTAATTGAATAACATTCATGGGCCGGTTGACCAAAATCACACTTCATTGAGACAGGGAAGAAATTTGAATGTTACGAGGGTTCATGACCCATGATGTACAGTGTTATGCAATGGATCTTTTGAAAATGCGTATCAAAATATGAGTGTTAGTTGTCAAAAAAGTTAAAAGGAATTGTTCATTTGCCTTTGTCTATCATGTAATCATTCATCATTTCTATCCCCTTAAAATCCTTCATGGAGTACCAAAAGTGTTTGTTGAAAATTGGCAGGCTCAGCATTACATAATTTGTGCTTACTAATATTTTTTGAACTGAATTCGTAAATTTACTAACAATTTCGAAAGGCCAGGGAGAGCACAGTGATCGCTATTATAGGTTTGTTACTAAATGTACATATAGCACGCGTGCAACATCGGACAACGCTGCCTGAAATTCCGACAAAGTTTGTTGCTGCATGCGTGGCTGTTATTGCAGCTTGTAGGTCTGAGACCTAAATTCATATGAATTGGTTTGACATTTAGAAGCCATTGTAAGACTATTAGGTTTTATTTTCGTCGTTTGTGTGGAAAATGCGGACAATGATTTATTAATGCATATTAACGAAATGACGTCATTTGCCATCAGCACTACTGTTCTGTGAAAATGAATAGTGAAAAGGTCTGTGTTGTGTTCTAACTTGTATCCGAGTAGCGCTGATCGCAAATGACGTCACTGTACTCTCTCATTAATATGCATAAATAAACATTTGTCCGCATTTTCCGCATAAACGACGAAAATAAAACCTGCGAGTGTTAGAAAGGCTGTTTAGCGTCACACTTCTTCGTATGAATTGATGACGGAGATTACAAGCTGCAACAACAGCCGCGCAAATACAACGACAATATTTGTCCGAATTTCAGCATATTTGTCTGAAAGTCGCGCGCATGCAGCCATATTTAGTAACAGACCCGAAATCGCGATCAACGCTGTTAACATCTGCACACTCACTCTTTGAAATTTACCAGTGTAACACAACATCTGATGAGTGTAGCCTGCTGTGTTGACCATATGAAACAAATTATATTTGGTATGTAAATAAGTGGTGTGTAGTTCTCCTTTCAGCTTTATTCTTGTATGGAGCACTGTACTCTAGAGAGAGGGCCTATGCCTGTTGATGTACTGTGTTATGCGTGCAAAGGTTTGGATAAAGTATTTGTAATGATTGAATTATTATCATAACCACCATACAGGAAAGGTAATTTTAGGAATATCATATCGCCTTTGTTCTTCGACAAGGGAACTCGTATACAAGGAATGAATATAATATAAGCAATTTTGTTTGCATTTCTAGGCCTCTATTTATACAATGAAAACCCCACCGGTAGCTCTTTTGCATTTTTGACAACAAAAGATATTTCAACACAATGCTCAAAAGCAAACAACTTTGTTCTGATGTTGAAAATAGCGCCCTCAGGGGCCATGCATGCATTTGCTTATGGATCCGAACCGACATACGTTTACCTACTTATAATGGAAAAATATCTTAGCTGAACAAATAACCGCATGTCAATTCACTATACAGCAATTAAAATTGTTCAGTAAAATCTTCTAATTCTCCACCAGTCCTGGAAAATTTTGAAACGTTCTGTATACTGGTTCTTTATGTTTCATTGATTCAGATTTATCCAGTGTAAACATTACAAAAAGAGTCCACGAGGGATTGCGTCACTGAAACAGGTGCAGTGCTTACTGCACACATACATGTGCCTATGTTAGAGTGGGTGACAACGCTTAAGTAAAAATATTGTCATTTTCTTTGTGAGGAAATTGCACGTGTTGTACAATGTACGGTAGGTATAGTGTTGAAATCCCCATACCGCTTGATATTGTTTAGTTCGCACTACAATAATTTTCAGCCCCTAAACATGCAGGCAAGTGATCACACCTTAAAAGTTGCTTTTTCCTGCAGCAAAAGCTTCTAAAAATTTCTGTATAGATGACTTTTACAAGCATCAAGAAGTGTGTGTGTTGCCGACTACACAAAGAAGATGCACAATGATAAATTCATCAAAAACACTCGGATAAATGGCAGAGTCAGCATTTTTTCACACAGCCTTTCTTCCCTGTTTTATCTCAATCTCTACCACACTGATATTTTAATATGTTTGAATATGTATCAATCATTCAAAATTGCGTCTCATTCCAAGTCTGTTGTGAAAGTTTCAAGACAATGACAATATTACAAGCATGCTACGGTATATTGCATTTATGTAGCACTCACTACCAATGGGTAGTCCTTCTGGTTAAAGTGCCCTGTATTTGATGTGTTCAGGGCAGACTATACTTATCCAAAGGGTGCACTGTTAATAGTGTTATTGCTGATTTGGGAATTGAGGGATGGACCTGAACCCAATGCTTTTCTTGTGTTCATGTCACACACAAACAGGCGCACACAGATATTTAGCAAAAACTGCAAAAAACAGCCAAACTGGCTGCTGCATCATGCTGCTTGGAGTGCAACCAAGACATTGCCAATGATACAACTTTTAGGGATACCTTGAACTGAAGCTTGTCTAAGGTTCTATCACGGCATTTGAAACCACCTTTTTGTGCCAAATCGTTTATTATTGACTGAGCATTGTCTTTATGTTACATGTACCTAGAAGCTTAAGCTGGCATACGGGGACTTATACCTGCCTAGTTGTAATGCCCACACATACTCCACGGCCTAGTCTGTGTGACATAATATGTACAGTGTGTGTGGATGCGTGTTAGTGGGATACATTCATAACATTAAGCTGAAAACTGTGTGTATATTAACAATACATGTAACATGGTATGTGACTTACAGTGAAAGAGCTGAATGTTTGCTCATGCTTTCCTCCAGGGAACAAAAAAAACCATTGTCTCTCCCAACCACAAATGAATATCAGGAGACGCCGTTCGAATATTTTTGAAGCAGAGAAACAAATCACCTCAAATTTACTTATGCAATTTAAATTAAGAATAATCCCTGCTAATTTACCTGAAATTTACTATGTCGTTTAGATCAAAGAACTATTGCCACAATTTCCATCTCTATAGGGAAAAATTAGATTTTCAATTTTCACCAAACAAGATTGTAAAAAAATTCATTTACTCCACACAGAGTATCAGCAAAGTACTGTAAAGATTTTAGAGAATTTAAATTATGCCCCAAGGCACTTTCGAACACTAGAAATGTCAAGTTTAAAGGGGCGGTTCTCAATCCCTTGGCCTTAATGTGTACATTGAGTATTCACATGGTGTTAGTCCATTGTTTCCCTTTGAATTATCTTTTTGGTTAATTCGCTTTTACATGAAGCTGATAAATAACCTGCCTCTTAAGAGATGAATATTATATCTGTGTACTGATATATGCGTAATGGCAGCTGATGAGGCCTGCTTTGCAGGTAAATACGGATAGTTTTCAATCGGATTCGAACCCACAACATACGGCATCAGTCGCCTAGCTGAGAGGCCACAGACAGAACCACTCGGCTAAATCTCCACTCCCAAAAAAGAGTGGTTCAATAGCCGGCTAAGTTGTTACATTTTTCTGACTGAGACCGCTCAACACGTGTAGAGTTCGTGAAGCACTCACGCACGCAGGTTGAAGTTATTGTACTTACATTGAAGGGTTCTTGTAGTGTCAGACTTTATTTTTAGCTCACATTTGGTATGTCAATAAATACCAAAAAGAGCTTATATGGTGAGTTGGGGCATCTGTATGTATGTCTGTATGTATGTTATAATGTGCAGATGTACATGTATGTCCGTCCGATGCAAAAGCTCCAAAACCACCGCACCTACCATCATAGTATTTGGTAGACCCAGGGGTTGAGATGTGACGGTCATATGAACATGTGAGTGTCAAAAATATACAAATGAGGTAAGAAAAAGGGAAATCCTTCAAATGTGCGGGAGTGTTGGTATTAACTGAAACAGCCTACACATCTGAGTCAGAGCTTCTATGACCTCAAACCTATTTTTATGTCAATGTGAGCACAGTGTCAATGTAAGTGGTGAACTAGGACAATTTCCACTACTACTCGATGTCAAATTTAATATTGTTAAATACTGGCCTCATATTGTATAACTCTCACATTATACCAGTCTTGCTAAAGAAGCTTTCCTGGAGCAAATGGTAAAATGCTACTAACAATAGATCCTGGTTTAATTGCTTAAGTGCTTTAATTAAAAAAAACATGGAATGAACTTTCTCCTTGATAAAGCTCCATCACTTAAACACAAAAAGTGATAGCTGGATTAATGAAAACAATAAACAAATATGAGGTCTTTTGGAAAAATTGATCACGGATGAAAATAGTAAACTGAGAATGTACGCCAAAATAAAACATCATTTAATAACACAGTTACAATGTGAGAAAGAAAATTACTCACCAAACTTCGCATTAGCAATCATGATCTAGCAATTGAAAAAGAGAAACACACTGTTTCAAAAAACCCCAATTACTGAAAGTTATACCACTCTCCCCCTCGTGCCCATTATTCTTACCATGCTCTCTAATTTCCATAACCGAATATTTTATTATATACCACCTGGCTTTCTTTTGTTTAAAAAGTGTCCGATTTACAAGTTCTTTTGTTTAAAAGTGTCCGATTTACTAGTAAATCGGACAGTTCTTTTGTTAAAAACTGTCCGGTTTACTAGTAAATCGGACACTTTTAAACAAAAGAACTTGTAAAATGGACACTTTTTAAACAAAAGAAAGTCATGTGGCGACGAGTAAAAAAAACAAATGCGAGACATTATACCAGAAGAAATTTATTTCACCATTAAGTACAGAGTAAAGACACTTTAAAAGAATCACCGGACTGAATAAATTTTGCACGACTGTACATCTCAAAATCAATTACAGGTCACCGTGAAATAACGGCATTGATTGCAAATATCACTTCAGTGTTAAGGTTATTGTTATCACGATCATTCGAAGCTGAAAGTCAGTTATCAACACTGAATGTAGAGGTTTCAGTCGCCTTTGTAAAGTTAAATCTAGCTACAGGCAAACACACACGCAGGACCACAGTCATTGTGGATCTACACGTATTTTTTTGTACTTGCAGTTTCTGTTGCGCCTTTCTCTGACGTGGCTGTGTAGCTTGGTCTTCCGATTGTGGCCGTTAGCACTGGCGTGACAGGGGGACTTTTCTTTTCCATCTTTGGCTTTGGTAGTTGAAGTGCACCGGATACAGCTTTCATTTGTATTCATCGGCCATATCGATATACGTAGAGCGACTCAGCAATTTCGTGTATACTGCTCAAAGTTTTCGACCCAAATGAGCAAAGCGTGACTCTAACGTCGATCTGCAAACACCTTTTCACTTCATTCAACCAACCAATCAATCAAACTTATTCATACAATTCAAATCAAACCAGGTGCTCAACCACGTCATCGCACTACAATAGCAACACATGTCAACTTTGTTTTATCCAATCATGGGTTATTTTTTTACACTTTCGTTCAACAAGGTGTCAAAACGCGTCAATGTTTCCTGCCAAAGTTTCAACTTGCACTGCACTAAAATTACAAATAAAAACTTTCGGCGTTCAAACAAGGCTAGAACTTGGCAAATTCGTGGTATAACACAGTCAGCGAACTCGTAGTCGGCGGTTTACGGAATTTAACGGTACAGTTTGCCATAAAACTCCTCGGCCCTGCGGGCCTCAGAGTTTTACTGGCAAACTGTACCGTTAAATCCGTAAACCGCCTCCTACTCGTCCGCTTACCTATAGATACTGCAATCAATGTAACATTAACAATATTGAAGATGAAATGCACTTTGTATTAGTCTGTCAGAAATACAAAGTTCAAATAAAATTACTTTTTCATTAAAATTAATTTCCAAATTATACAACTGAAAATCAGCTTATTTCTCTACTAACAAAACAAGAGTTGTCTTTGAATGAACAATTTGCAGATTATATTTTTACTTTAAATATAAACGAAGAAATACCCATTTATATTCATTGTTCGCTATACTGTATAACTTATCTTCAAGTTTGAACATTTATTGCCATAAAGGTGAAGTAAATCCTATATTTACAAGCAAGCAATAAAATATTATTATTATTATCATTATTATTATTATCATTGTACATGGTGATTGGCTGCATGTCTCTAAAGATGCAGTCAATGTGGGGCTGACCTAAGGTATATTACAGAGAAAATATATCACATGCACAGACATTTATCTATGTTACATTGCAAATATCCTTCTTCACAGATAGAGGTTCATGACGTCCTGGGCTTCGTGCAAATTCAGGCACGATGGAATCTTCAGGAGCGTCTAAGGAGTCTCCCACCTGGTATGGCACAAGGGGAAAGAGGCTGGGATTCATCGTGGTGTGTGTGGTATCCTTCAGCCTGTTTCTCCTTTGTCGTCCAATATATTTCAACAACACACTGACATTTCTTGGACCTGCATACTGGGTTAAGGTAAGTATTGAAGAAATGCATCAGCAACTATACATACATACATATATTATATATACCGGTAGATAGATAGATAGATAGATAGATAGATAGATATAATATATATATACACACACAGAGTGAAACCTGTACTTACAGACACCTCTCTATTTAGGACAGATTTTATCAAACCAAAAGTTACACTTTGAATAGAATTTCACATGTCTATTAAGGACACCTCTATATTAAGGACACTTTTCCATTCCAAAAGGTCCAAAAGGTGTCCTTAATTGACAGGTTTCAATATACATACATATATATATATATATATATATATATATATATATATATATATATATATATATATATATATATATATATATATATATATATATACACCACACCACACACATACAACACACACACGCGCGCCCAAATGCCCACTGCAGTGTCAGTCCATATTGCCTTAGATTGCATATCCACCCTGCACACTTCTCTTGTTGAAAATAATATGCAATAGTATTCTGATCTCTATGAAAACAAGTTAAATCTTGTCGTAAATATGGTCATTTATACTGACAATATTTACAGAGATTATTTTTTTGAAATCAAAATAAAATGACTGCCTGAAAACATGACGCCACATGTCATGCCGGATGAAGAGGTCTTTTGAAACTCAATACTCTATTGGCATGACTGGTATAATTGCCCAACATTTCAATTGCCATATGTTACAATTGCATCTGAAAAGAAATACATGTGTGATGTAATTTGTACCATTATCTGTCACCTTGTTGGATAAATCAATTACCGTCTGGCTTATTTAGGTCACTGACACACTCCCTCTCAGACTTCTCGAGTGGTATTTTCAAATTGTTTTGTATTATCTGATATGTTCTTGAAATATATCAATGCCCATATCCGTCAACATGAGGGACAGATGAAATGGCCATGCTGTAGTATTATCAGGTGCAGCATCTGTAGTAGCAGATGACAGTGAACGATACTGCTTTTACAAAGTTGAGACATAGACAAACTGCCACCATCATGGTAATTGGTAGCCATAGATATTCATTGTGCCTGTATATTTTCCAATTTACCTAATGTAACCTCTTTGGAATTTCCTTTTTTAATTGTGTTTACATTCACACAAATTTGCATATTTTATTCATTTATTCATTCTTTATTGCCAATATTAAATTTTATAGTGTTAATTCTGCCTATTGAGAAATGGTACACAAAATGACAATAATGGAGCCACAGTTTCAGCATTGCGACATTTGATGCATTTTTTTTGCTCTGTCCCAATTATTATAAATTAATCTTTGTGGGTCACCATTGACGCAATCTGCATAGGCCATATTTTAGTGACTATTGAATTTTAGACAGTGCCTCCTAAACAGAAAACTATAGCTAACAATAAAATGTTATAAGGGACCGTCTCAGATTGTCGCAGAAGTTCAAGAAACGAAATTTCTTCGTTTAGATCAAAACCCTTCCCCCTCCCCCTAAACGAAACTTCAAAAGTGCGAAATGTTCATGTCTGCCTGAGAGTACAATGTTGCATTTTGCTATAGCTACTAAAGACGTATTCCCCTAGCCACATGACAATTAAAATAATCGATCAGATTTGAGTATTAACAGGGCATATTACCTCATAAAAGTGTCATTTTATCTTACTTTCCCTTTTTGCATCTCTTGTACTGTTCTTTGTCTTAGGGAACACACAATTTGTACTTGGTATGGGCGGTAAATAATCGAGAAACTTTGACAAGGGGGCCCGGAATGTTAATTAAAACGACTATGACCAGGTGCATAACAAGTGAGAATAAAGACATCTAGTGGTTAGAGCAGACGCTTATAAATAGCACATTTTTAAAAAATGATACCTTTGTCTTTGTATATTTGATGAATGAAATGTTTAGGGTACAATGTTCCTATCGGTAAATTGTGTTTGGGGCACAAACGAGATGGAAACAGTTACAAATTTGTTGGCACGAGTGTGCAGTTTTTCTTTAATTTAAAATAAACACACGAAAACTTTTAATCACAAAATAAAAGTGCGAAAGTGAAGTTCACTACTTGAATGGAGGTCAACCCCCCCCCCCCCTAAGCGAATAAATTTCGCTTTTTGAACTTCTGCGACAATCTGAGACGGTCCCTAAGGTGTTGAAACAGTTTATCCTCCTTCCTACAAAGTTGCAATGTATTGAAACAGTTTACTCTCCTTTCTACAAAGTTACAAATTCCCTGGGATGTAAAACAAACATTGTTGCTGTTTGATACTACAGTGCAGCTTGGCTGTGTTTCGGTGACACTCATATAGTATGACCCCATTCGTCCTTGTTTTACCTACTTTGCTTGAATTAAAATTTTGCCTGCAACTACCCAGTTTGATTGTAAAAAGCATAATTTCAAAGGAAATTTTCACAAACAGAGTCATAATACAAGAGAAAAGGTGAAAAACTTGGTTTTCTGAAAGGTTAAATCTAGATCATCTCATCCTGTGATGTGATGCATGAAGACCCTTCAGGTACAGAATTAAAGTTCAAAAGGAAACCACCTAAGGTAGTCCAATGGGTACAACCTTATGTCTGAAGGTCGATGCCTTCCAATTTAAATGGCATTCAGCTTGACCGTTAGACTTGGTTCAAGTCGGTGGCGGTGAGACGGACTGTGTACACAGTGACGTAAGCAAATACAAAATGATTGACAGCCCCGCCGTTATTCTGGCCAATAAGAAGAACGCATGCTAATAAACCTCTGCATGTATTAAAAAGTTTGTTGTCATCTCCGTGCAAAGCTAGACATCGAGTACGTTTTATATCTTGGCGAATAATGGCATCAAGTTCGTACATCAACCGCGTTTTACAACTGATTGGTCGACCATTGCTAATCATGCGAGATTACCAAAGAAAGCTTGTTGAGAGTTACATTGAGGGAAAAGATGTGTTCGTCTGCGCACCAACCGGCAGCGGAAAATCACTGACATACGAAGTCGCCCCACATTGTTTTGATTTCCATCGCTTTGGGCATGTAAGAGAACAAGCTACAACTGTAAGGACGGTGTCTTTTTCCATCCTTGAATAACTGGCGATGATTTTCGCATTTTGCAACATGGGCCCAACAAACAACACAGATATTTTCACTCGTTTTCGGTGATACAACAGAGGTCGTGCTGACTTTTGTGGGAGTGATCGCACTCAACATTTTGTCAACAACACCATGTGCATATGTGAGTTTTATGCATGTCTCGTTTGGGTCAATTGGTGACTCCTCCCAATGTGAAAAAATTTAGTGATGTCATCTTATGAATAATATATGAGTAAAGAAACGTCATCTCATGAATAATTTGTAGCAACGCAGGTCGTGCAAGAAAGCCAAGTCTGTGATTCCGGGTGAAACTCCGGTGTATATAGCGTTCACTCCACTCATCGCGTTCACCCACTCATCGCGTCCACTCACGCGCGCGTTTCACATGAAAGCAGAATACAAATCATTGCCTTCACTCCACTCAAACATTCACAAATCACAGACTTGAACCAAGTCTACTTGACCGTCAGTATTAACTTAAATTTTATTAAAATTCATGGCAAAGGGAAATTGTCAAAAGTAGTTGCAGTAAGGCACATCCATTTTCAAATCATCACATTTGATAACTGCAATTTTGCATGGTAACTTAACATCAAAGCAACAATCTAAACTAGGAGAACTGTTGAAATTGTCCATTTGGTCTTTTTCAAACTGCTATAAGTTATGCAAGAAATGATTTGATTCTGAATGATTTTAATATTTTTGCAGATTCCACAAGTTTAATGATGGAGAAGTGAACATCACCAGACTTTTCTTGATGATATAAAAATATTACATAAAAACCTTTCTGGGCTAAAATATCATAATCATTGAAACAATGGTTCAAACAGTGGGAGATTAAATGAACATATATCACTGTGTCTTGTTTTACAGGGTTTTGGTTTGACCCAACCCTTGTTGTCTCAAGAAATATACTTATGCTCAAGATGCTATTGAGCCTGCTTGATCACAACTATGACACAACACCAGGGCCTTAAACACCACAGTAATTGTATCTACACACACTGCCACTATACTACTAAATGATTTCTTTTGCACAAAATTTTTTTATTTGTGTGGCTCAAAAAATTTTGGTCATGACTTAAAAGACTGCATAAATTTACCACATGAGGAGCTAGTAGTTTACGATAGGCGGTCATACTGTGAACACTGACTGAATGCTGCCAAAATATTCTGTATAAATGGTAAATATACACTTCACATTGCTACCAGATTTTCATAATTACAACCTAATATTATTTCTGGTGGCAAAAGTTCACCACCATAAATGAAAAAGTATTTCTATACCTGAAATGCCATAAAAACACAGATAATTAATGCAATAAAAACTGAACAAATATTTCTTTACTGTAATTAATGTAAAAACTATAATAAACAACATGCAAAACATCATGATTTGTAAATTAGGAACACATGAATGCAGCGAAAGCTGTTGCCACACTGGAGATCATAAACTGTCTAAAATTTGTTCCAAGTGGCTGCAAGATTTATGATTTGGCTAATGAGTTGGCTAATTATTCTGGTCAATTTATGCAGTTTATACGCATACCAGGGGGGTAGCAGTAAACTAAATGATACTGAAAGTTTCACGTAGGCACAATTTGGCGCAACACCAGTGGCCTTATGTACTTATCTTTAATGCACTCACCTGACTTGTCTATTGAACATCAAATATATAACTAGGTCATGGTGACCCATAATGACTCTATGTCCCCATTCTGTCAAAAGCTGGCTCAAACACTGGAGCGAGAAAATTAGGTTATAACTAATTGAGTTAGAGCCCATCTCTTGAATGCTTACACTTCTTACAGTGTACTTCAGTTTTAACAGTGCTCAGTGATAGTTATAGTAGATGACAATTCTTTACACAATTATTTTAGTCTCGTAACAGCCAAAGTGTTCATTATTATGCAACTGATATGTTGACACATTGCAGTAATTGTTCCATAACTTAATCACAAACTAACCGCAAATTCTCATTTGAGCCAAAGGTAGATTCATTCCAAGTTTGAATCTTGTATTTCACAGAAAGAAAAATAGGGGGCCTGTATAGGCCTCTAGGTTGCTTGTTGGAGTAACATAGGAGTAACAATGTCTAGCCACAAATATCATTTCCCTTTCTTAAATAGTCTCAACATTATACGTATATGTCAATCCCTTTACTATATTTTTTCAGAATATTTCCCATGAGGTGAATGAAACCCTCACAGCATTGGCAGCTGACACTAATGTCAGCGCTGCTGCACCGGAGAAAAAACATCACATGACTGGAACAGTCAACTCTTCAAGCAGCAGTCAAATTGTGCACTTTGAAAGCAGTGGTGCAAGCACTGGTGCAAGCGCTAAAAAGAATGTGACGAGCGCCCTCACAGGCCAATTCACAACCACCACAACCACATCTCTACCTTCTCATCTTTGCAGTATAAGTGAGTACCCTGCCAATTTTGTCCTGGACACATCTGATCAAACGATAGAAGAAGACAGCGTCGTTCTTGAAGCTTGTACTCAAAATGTATTAATAGTCCGAGCTGTCGGAAGCGACGGACAAAATGTAAACTGTGAGCCGTGGGTTGACATGACGGGAAGGATAGTCGGGCCAGATCTGGCCAAGATCCCCAAAGCTAAGGAGTACAGTTTGTATTTTAACAAAGTTGAAGTCACCTACACCCACAGTGGGAATTTTGCTGTGAAAATACCTCTGCTGGAAGCTGGAAAGTATGTCCTGGAAATCTTGCTGATTCACGTGGAAACGGCACGGGAACGTGTATACAACACACTGCTGAAAGTGCCATGCCTTGATAAACCACTGGTGAATACACCCAAGTCCATAGTCATGGTCGATCGAGGTAAGTGTGCAACGCTACCAAAATCGACCCCCCTCTGCACATCAGGAGATGTTCCCGGTCGATGGGTCACTGTTCCAAAAACCGGTTGTGATGGTTCACTATGCGAAGGGAATCTTGATATTCTTACTAGTTCTGGTCGAGTGTGGGCGCCATATGATTGCCACTACAAACTGTACAGTCCTGAGGAGATGACACAGTGTTTTTCTGGAAAAAACGTTTTGTTCATCGGTGACTCAATTACTGAGGAATTAACCAATGAGATATTGCAGATTTATTACTACAGGCCAAACAAACCACCTTTGATGAAAAGCAATATGATCAAGCAGGATTTATGGGTCGGAAGACCGACACATTGGACTCCGCCCTTGCAGGGTAGCGGTCGAGTGGGGTTCAGCTTTGTGATGGCGACACCTTTAGGGTGTGGAATCAGCTGTGTGACTGGTAAAACAGATGAGCAGCTGCAGGAACTGTTGGCACCACACGGAAAAATAGATTTGTTAGTGCTGTTGACGGGATTACACGACGCGTGCCCAAGGCACAAACCAGACTACTTTGACGTTTTTGGAGTGTACCAGAGTAAACTGCAACCGTTCGAAGCCAAGCTAAGCAAGATCTTGTCGAAGGATGGCAGGATAATTTGGGTCAATTCACCGGAGGGGAGCGACACGTCCCGCTGCGACTACCTCTCAAAGCCACGTTTGGAAAAAATGAATGATCTTACGAGTAAGTTTGTCAACACGCATAAAGACATCTCGCTTTTGAACTATTTTGGAATCTCAGGAAGCTGTTACTGCGGTAACATCCACAAAGGAATACGATTTTACAAGAGCAGTCACGCAGATAAAGAATACAATGGCTTTGTGTCCCGCATGGTGGCGCACATGATTTTGAACGTGTACTGCAACTGAAAAAGTTTATCAACAACATTTGTCCGGGTGAATGATATTTGAAGAACCTTGTGTTCCTGGCATTAGTATAGAATGCGCCGAAAGATAATTGTTCAGACTATCAATATTTGATGTTTCTTTTCTTGTCAATCTATTTCGGAGGCATATTTTTTAATCTAATGGACTAAATAAAGTTTTCACCGAGTCTGTCTTGTGAAAAATCAATTTTTTTCTCATACAGTGAACACAGAAATGGTAGCCATTTTGAATTTGAAGTAGCAGTAAATGTAGGGTGGAACTTCTCTTGTCTTACATTTTGCACAATGAATCCCCGATTTTTATTCTTGATTTGCTCAGAGAATGGTAGAAAGTGTCATCGGGAAAGTTTTTGAGCAAACCATCAATAAGTAAAGTTTTCACTGAGTGAGTCTTGTGATAATCAAAAATTTAATTTTTTTCACACGTGAAGTTAACAGAAATGGTGGCCATTTTGACTTTGAAGAGTGTTGGACAACAGAGGAAATTAGTCGCAAATTGTATGCATGGGTAGGGGAATTTGATCACGGCGATACGTCTGGCAAGGGTGAAATTTGACAATGCCTCAAAAATGGCTGTTTAAATGTTTACAAATACCAAGTTCTAAATTATCAACGTGTAGACTGTATTCTCCCTTGGGTTTGAACATGTTTTTGTAACGTGTTGATGGGAAAGTTTACCTTGGGGAAAAAATGTCAAAGTCCCCTGTTTGGCCCACATTCCCCTCCCCCCCCCCCCCTCCCGGAAAATATTGATAGATGCATACTGCATAGACACAACCTGCCATGCCCACGTGAGATCTCTGCTAAACAGCGCGCCCTCAGAGGTTATCAAAACAATGTGAGGTCTCCTGCATGGGCCTCACGGGCCGGCTGAGAAATCGTTAAAGGGAAGGCGGTCAACAATGATTTTTTCCTACTTTATTTTTGAATTTTCGGATCGCCCCGGGAATACATTACTGAGCGATTTTGTCGACCTGTTTTTGGTGAATTGGCTGCCAGTATGGCCGCGATTGGTATTTTTGTACCGTCGATTAAAGATAATGAGGCTGAGGTACAGATGTAGTGTGGGATGCTGGTGTCTCTGTTGTGCGCCGGTAGCTCTGATTGTTCGGTTAAGGGGCGACGTCGCGTCAAAAATTCAATGAAGATAAAAAATTGAAATCCCTTAGTTTCCAACCCTGCCACCAACCACCTCCAGTAACCTTATCGACTTATATTGCACCTATTGCCGAAACCAGGTCACATCTGCGTGTAAAATATCATCACATCTGCGAGTAAAATATCAACACGTACACCCGAAATGTAACAAAGTATAATAATGAATTCCGAGTGCAAATGATGCCAAAAGCATGCATTGCTTGCAATAACCAGGGCAGGGGCGGTCGTGCACGTGTTGAAAAAAAATCTGGCTTCAACTCGAAAGTGCGCATTTTTGCCATATTTTTTTAGATATTCCCCAGCATTTTATTGGACATCACCTTCGGAACTGCGCTCAAAGGTCGTATGGGACCCATATGACCTATGTAAACACTGTATCCAAGGTACGATGGTGATTGTTGAAACTTGAAACACGTTTGTCATAATCTACATCGTATAATTTAAATGTTGCCGCTATGATGATCAGGTGCACCTAGATATCGTGCATGAAATACATTGTTTGTAACAAAAAACTCACACAGGCGCAGTTCTGACGACTGTTTCCCTTTAATTTAAATCAGTTTGTTTGATAGAAATCATTTTAGGCCAAAAACCCTCTTCCCAAACTAAAAGAATGAAGTTTTTATCCTACATTGAACTTTGATGTCGCGCCCTATAGAACTTTAGTCGTTTATGCACTGCAGGAGCCCATGCGAAGTCAAACATGGGCTCCCATACACTTTGAACAGACAATTTTCTCTATATTTAAAACTGATCTATTCAAATCGATATGGATTTGTAAAGAAAAGTCATTTTAGCAAGTTTTATTGCATTAATGTTACCTTGAATTCGAAATATTTTGACTAAGACTCTCACCGTACGACCCTTTCATGGAGGTATGACGGGACGGTACGCTCAATGCTTTTCTCGCTTGAGAGCGGAACTCCGTGAGTGGTAGATGTGCGCATGCGTGCAGTGGACGCGATCGGCAGTGAGTTTCTCCCGTGAAGCCCGCGTGTGTGCAGGAAGCAAAAAGCAGTGATGTTATGGTTATTGGCGACTGGTATGCTGATGTTAATTTTGATTTTTTTTTTAATGAAATCACCTCTTTTTTATGATGACAAGTTGATTTACTCTGATGTTAATTTCCTGAGAACTTATAAAATCCATAGAACTTCACATTTTACAGCGAAGCCATCATACAACCTTGTTGTGAGACCATTGTCTGCATCTGTGATATCAGCATTTTTCATCAGTGTATTTTTTCCCCCTTTTTTATTTTATTTATTTATTTTTCATTAGTGGATTGCTTCCGATCATTTTCCCGTCAGTGTGTGTTGTAATCTTGATAACCTACAGAAATACGATCTCCAGCATACACAAGTCTGTTAATTCTGCAGATATTAATCGGTCTTCTATGGAGAAAAACTCTCTGAAACGATACTGTGCATAGACAGGTAGTAAGCTTTGTGATATTGGCATAGTGAAGCATTCGCACTGTGAGCTTCATTCTCATGTTGCTGCAATAGATAACTTTTATATGATGATATTGTGAAAGCTTCACGTCTTGCGGCTGCTGATCACCTTCCAACAAAGCCTGCCAACAGCGCCCCAAAGTGTGTGCCAGGGTGGAATCAAATGGGCAGGAATTATCACTCACCAGCTCGAGATGCATTTCTCCTTTGGCGCAACGATGGGCAGCCCCGGCCCTATCTTTGAGATCGCGAGAAAAAGACGTGCGAAATTCAAGTATGCCTTAACCTGTTCATCCCCATTTCCTAACCTGTTCATCCCCATCTCCGTGTAAACAGGTCCACACTCACCATTGATATCAATAGGTGTGGACCAAACCATGGTTTTGAAAAGGTTAAAAGCAATGCAGAAAGAATGAAGATCAAATGAGAGCCAATGCTATTGCTGGTGCCCTAATTAAGAGAGATAATAGTTTTGGAAACGTGTTGGAGGCTCTAAAAAGTCTTCATCTCTCTCATCCTCCGTTGGGGTTGTGATGGTCGTACAGAGATTGCACAGATGTGGCGGGACCACTTTTCACTGAGGCTTATTGTGAATGTCACCTGTCACTGAGAACAGTAATGAGTCATTTGTAGAGGATGATATATCTAAAACAGTATTTGATAATTATGTGATCGTTGCACTTGGTGAAATAAGAAATGGCCTTTACAAGCATACTGTTGGCAAGGCTGCACGACCTGACGACATTACTTAAGAGCATATGAAATATGCGCATTACCATTTGTGTATTTTGTTATCGATCTTGTTTTCTGCTATTCATGTTCATTGTTATACCTCCTCGTATGATGGACACTACTTAAGTTCCACTCATGAAAAACAAAAACTGTGACGTTACTAAATCCAACAATTACCGTCCAATTGCAATAACTACTTCCACCTCCAAACAGTACGAAATAATTATCTTGGAAAGATGTAAGCAATTTCTCAGCACCAGTGATCACCAGTTTCCAACCACTCAGCTGCTGATGTGTGTATTTTTTATTTTGAAAGAGGTCATTGATTTTTACAATTAACATAACAGTACTGTATTTTTATGCTTTCTTGATGCGACAAATGCATTTGACAGGATTAACCATTGGACCTTGATTGAAATCGTGTTGTACATTCTGAGCTGGTTGTCGAAATAAAGGTTATTATATAACGCTACTACATTGCCGTCAGCATAAAACAAATAAACAAACCAAAAAAAACCCAAACAACTTGAAAACATTCGCGGTCACTTAACTACGTCACTATGTTAGCGTTTATGTGCAGAACTACACTGAGTCCGGCAGATAAAAGAGATACATAATCATGACGCTCAGTACGACACGATCAGCAGACAGCGACAGAAGCGCAAATAAGCAGTCTACATCGCAGAAACTCGAATTTTCCTAGCATCATGATTTGAATCATTCTTGCAGACTTGAGCACGCAGGGATACCAAGTGAGCGTCGTAACAGTGTACATTTTGCAAGCTTATGTTTTGGCGGGTAAATACTCTGTGTGAAGATTGACATCTACTCTCCAAGGAGCAAACCCCGAAAATTATCCAAAACTTGGACGACTAAGGAGTGGTCCGACGTCAAACAGACCTGATAAATAAGGGTAGCGTTTAGATAAATCAATCAAAAATATAATAAAATCGGAAAAAAATAAATGTTATTGGTCCTGCTGTCTTAAAATATTCAGAGTGCTGCGCATGTACGGTAGGTTTTGCTGCACATGAAGACCGTAGCTTTTAAAGGGCTTCGAGAAGTCCACACTGAGGGCGTTGTCATCACTGAGAAGTCGACAGCCGGTGAATCGAAGTTGGACGACTATAACAGCATTAATGAGGAAAAGTATTATAATTTAATAAATATGAATCGAATGATTGTGTATCAACTTTAAGTCACAGGTAGGTTACCCTTCAATTTTTCAAGTTCACCTATTAATCTTAATGGCTAAAAGTATACATTTTTGGGTTCGTCACAGTTCGCCAAGGTGCCGAGCTACTTGCCAAAAGTATTCACCGTGAGCACGCCCATTATATTCGCATTTTGCAAGTATGGGAAGTGTTAGGATGAACATCAAATACTGCAAACAGAATTGGAAACCTGCTCCAACTGGTTTCGCTTTTATTGGATTTAACCATTTTATTTTTGTTGGTTTTTTTTTAGTCCCACGGACACAGTCCGGGGGGACTTATAGGTTTGGTCATGTCCGTCCGTCCGTCCGTCCGTTCACGCAGATATCTCAGACATGCCCAGGTCAATTTCTTTCAAACTTTGCACAAGGATGGTACCCTACCCCATACAGATGCAGGTCGATTTGCTTCAGAATGTGATCAAATTTGGCTGTGTTAGAGGACTTTTTAGTTTTCACCTCCATAGACTCCCACTCCGATGTCTGCCTCTCTATCTTTCTGTCTGTCTGTGGTCCCGATATCTCTAAAACGGCTCATCGGATCAGAATCAAGTCAGGTACACAGATTCTGTTTGAGAATGGTAAGAACTAACTGATTAGTTTTTGGTGGGTGCGGTTTGCATATTTTAGACTCAATTGCATAATTAATGATTATAGAAAACAAAATAGACATATAGTGAGAACGGCTGCACAGAATTGGATGAGATTTGCTAAACATATTGATCCATAGACAGTCGAGAAAGTTTCTAGACTGTCTATGGTTGATCACACAAGAATTTATCTGCAATTAAAGACATGAGTGACATCAAAGTTAATTGCTAATTTGCATATTTGATGGACTTTCTTAAAGGGACAAAGTCGGCCATTTTTCATGAATTTTGTTAGGTACGAGCATAGACCCTCGAGAGGGTCTATGGTACGAGATACTACTTATATTGTTTGACATGTTTAAGCAATAATGCACCCCCTCCCGGCCCATAATGGACGAAAGCAAACTTTGCACGACATAATGTACGAGGCGAAGCCGAGTACATTATGGAGTGCAAAGTTTGCTTGAGTCCATTATGGGCCGGGGGGGGTGCATTATTGCTATTATTTTATAGTTTTGGCAATGCCAGTGAATTTGTAGTTGTAGAAAACGAATAAAAAAGGAAATTTAAACTGAGTTTGAAGCCAGTGAGCGTCGTCCAGCATGATCGGCCCTGACTCTGTACATATTACATGCACTCCACACTGCACAGTGCACTGCACTGAACACGCACGTTCAGCACAAAAAATAACCAGCACTTTCACGGTTCATTTTGAATTGAAAAACGATGTATTTTCGAAGGAAATGAAAAGTAACCGCATCCCTACCGTCTATATCAAACTTGAAACATCACCTTTAAATATCATGCCATTCAAAAAGCCGACACGGTGAAATGCCAGAGATGAAGAAAACGGAATGTCATGGATCGACATCAGTATGATCAGCGAGCTGCATGGTATCAGCTGATCGATCATTATTATGTCGCTATATAGTAGTACAGCATTCATTGCAAACGATATCAACAGAGTTCAACATTGTTATTCAAATGTTTATATTTCAATAATAATTGTGTCTATAAATTTAATTTTCGATGGCTTCTTGAGAAGAGCTATTTTATTTCGGCGAACGACAGAACTTGACGTAAACGGGTGCTTGAAAGGTACAGTTTACAAACATACTGGAGGTCTCGGTACCGTCGCGATATCGAGAACAAGGCAAGGTAAATCACAGACATGGAGAAAAAAATGATGACTGAAAGTCGTCTCCGATTACAGTCAGTGCATCAGAATTAGGTGGCCGAGATGTTAGATCACGAGTCCACGGTCATCATGATTGTTGGTAGTCGAGTTGGACTGAGACTTTGAATGGCTCCGTAGTATGTAGACACTTCCGGTCAAGGTTGATGACAGCAAGCTGCCGTTGTTGGCCCGTTTACGGCTGGTTCGAGTAGCCTTTCACGCTTGCATCGTTTACATGGCCACTGACATACATAATATGCCATGTGTCAAACCCAGTATCATCTAGGAGTTTGCAAATGTACACGGCAACGAAGCGAACCATGTTGTAAACAAACGTAGTAGTACAACCAGCGTATCGGACGGGGACTGCATGCTGAGCGCCAGCCAGACAGACGACAAGTGCGTACGTGAGGACTCAAAAATGTGATAAATCGTACAGTAAGATATTATTATCAATATTGTGCACCATTATCAAGATTTACATGGTTTATCCGATATTTTCCCTCCTTTTAAATGCGCAGTCCTTTTTACGTTTTCCAAAAAAAAAAACTTGCTCGCTGTGGGGCCGCAATGCTGAATAATGGAATACATTATCAGTAATAATGTGTGGATATGACGTCACAAAATTCACTGGTATTGACAAAGCTATAATATAATGAAAGATAGTGAATGAATGGGTGACCATGCATATATTTGACCCCGGTTTTAGACAAATTAAATGAAACAATGGCGATAATGAATTAATCGTTAATTCAATTGTTTCATGTATCGTGTCTAAACCGGGGTCGAACATATGCATGGTCACCCATTCATTCAGTATCTTTCAACATGTCAAACAATATAAGTAGTATCTCGTATCCAACAAAATTCATGAAAAATGGCCGACTCTGTCCCTTCAATGCGGGATATATATATATCTGAATTAACTCAATAAAAATTGATGAAACTCGGTATGTATATTGAAGATACTATGATTTAATATTACTGAAAGTCATTAAGCATTTTTACGTCAGCCAATTCCTAACTTGCATATTTAATGAACTTCCCTAATTAAGGTTATATATCTTGATTGACTCGATCAAAGTTAACGAAACTTGCTATGTATATGGAAAATACTGTGATACAACATTATTGAAAGTCATTAAGCATTTTACGTCATCCAATTCCTAACTTGCATATTTAATGAACTTCCCTATTTAAGGTTATATATCTTGATTGACTTGACCAAAGTTGACGAAACTTGCTATGTACATGGAAAATACTGTGATATAGCATTGTTGAAAGTCATTAAGCATTTTAACATCAGTCAATTTCTAATTTGCATATTTAATTAACTTTCCTAATTAGTGATATATATCTTGATTACCTCGACTAAATTTTCTTCTGCCAATGCCTAATTTGCATATCTAATACACTTTCCTAATTAGGGTTATATACCTTGATTGACGTGACCAAAGTTATCGACACTTGCTGTGTACATGGAATATAAGCTTACTATGATACAACAGTACTGAAAGTCATTAAGATTTTTTGCTAAAGCAATTTCCAAATTTACATATTCAATGAACTTTCCTAATCGGGGATATACCTTGATTAACTTAATCAAAGTTGGTGAAACATGCTATACACATTGATGATACTAGGTTAAAACAATATTGAAAGTCATTTAGTATATTCACTTCAGCTAATCACTAATTTGCATAATGAACAAACTTTCCCAACTAGAAAGAGATATATTTGGATTGACAAGATGAAAGTTGAGGAAACTTGCTATGTATATTCGAGATACACTGATATAACAGTCATGAAAGTTGTTTTACATAATTTTACATTAGCATATTTTACGAATTTTCTTGATCGGAACACATCTGGACTGACATGAACAAAGTTGACAAAACTTGCAATGAATATTAAAGATAATAAGTTAATACTTTATTTGAAGTCATTCAGCAATTTTTACTGTAGCTTAATATTATTTGCTATTAACGAACTTTACTCTTTGGGGATATATATCTGCATTGACCTGATCAAAATTGTTGAAACTTGCTCCGTACATTGAAGAAACTATAATGACCAAAGGTAGGTTTAGAATGTTTTAAAACTTCTTATCACTAATTTGCATATCCAACGAACTTTCCTAATAACAGATATACATCTGGATTGGCTTTATCAAAGTTGACAAAACGTGCTCTGTACATTGAAGATACTACGATATAACAATATTGAAGTCATTTAGCATATTAATTTAGCTACTGACTAATTTGCGTATTTAACGAACTTTCCTAATAAGGGATGTATATCTGGATTGACTCGACCAATTAGGGATATAAGACTGGAAGGAAATTTGCTATGTATATTGATGAGAATATTATGCTGTATAAGTGAAGATGTTTTGAATTTTCATTTCAGCTAATTTAGAATTCGTATATCTTTATTTTCACAGTTTGGTATACACAGTTTGTATAGCCTGAAGAACTTTACCGCAGGCAATTACTCTTGTAATATAAAGTGGTGATACAATGACAGCGGTCAAAGAAATTTCAGCCAATGACGTTGGTATACTTAATAACCTTTAGAATTAATCTGTGGAGAATGTTGTTCATTATGTTGATCATAAAACGTTTAATAGTTGCAAACATGTTGCAAAAGTTCAAATTTACAGACAACACTTTACAGGCAATATGTACTGAAACATGAGCATTTCCAGTTCCTATCTGGTTTATGATGGACACCGTGTCACTCCACCACACCCGGCTCGACCTGGCGTTCGGTAAGACAGATACAGTGACCGGTACAGTGACATCCTTGACACAAGGGTTATCAAAATATAAAATAATTGTCGGCCACTATGGTTAATCATCAATGGTGATTCTGTGCCTTACCATATTGCTTCGACTTCAGCCTGCATTAAACAGTGTGGACAAATTGACTGACTGACCACAGTCCAATCATCACCGACCTCTGACCGCGACTACAGGGAGAGGCTCGAAAATCACATATACTTTTGATGATTATTTGTGATATTTCCAACAAACTCGATTGGAACTAATTTGGGATAAATGGATGGTGAAGTAATGTCGGTTCAATCTGCAAATGTAAGCACATCTGCCTTTCTTTTAAAGTTACACACTTGTTTTAATGAGTAATTTGTAAATTGCAACATTCAGCTACACGGCACCTAACACGTTTGAGAAATCTGAACAACATGAAGATCCAATTCTCCCAAGTTAGTTCCAATCGTGTTAATAAAAAACTGTATTTTCTGTAGTTGCTCCTCTATCTTTCCTAAAAACTTTATTTGTGATTTTCGATTAATTGACTACACAATAATGTTTAGTCCACAAACATTAATGTTATCATTAACCAAAAATCAAGGTTCTAGCGTCCTTAAAAATTAAGGCCTTTCCAACTTCGATTTACGCCGTGGCGGTAACTAACAGAATTTAGTGCCATCTGGCATGTATTAGCTCAAAACTGCTTTTGCAATTGATTGACGGTGGAAGGTAATAGCTGGCGGATTTTCAACAAAAAAGTAATCACCATGTAAATGTGAAAAACAGATTGTGTCTCAACAGTTAATTTTAGCAGAAAATGTATGGCACACACTTTGATGCGCTTGACCTAGCTTGGCAGGTTAATATTGCCTACGGAGCTGCCTCGTACTGAGTTGGCCAAAGTACCATTAAAAGCTATGGTGTTCAGTTTACCATTTAATCAGTGTCCACGTTGTGTTACTATTTTGTTGTGGTTATTGTTTCTTTAGTTTGCTTTCGTAGAAGGCTGACAGGTGCCCTGATCTTAGAAATCTATAAAAATATATTTTGCATGATACACGTGTAAGACCTCGTATGTGTTGGTCACTTTCTACATGTTGTTCATATCTTGAATTGTAACCAGGGCAGCTAACAACTTACTCATGCTGTAACATACCATATTGTACAAGGAGTGTTGGATGGGTAACCATATAGTGAGTCTACAAGAGGCTGTGACGCACAGATCTTGTAAACAACATGCTTTTTTATTTACAAATGATTATGCAGGATGACATGAACATATACATACAAACAAATATGTCCTTTGTATAGATGGCAAATTTGGCAGCTTAATCAAGCAAAGTCAGGCTATAAATCATCAAATCTTACATTAAAACAGATGTAGATATCTAATGGCACAGGCTCCATGGTAGATATAGGTTTGAGTTTGGAAGTTTCCCAATTTGTCTATGATACTGCAACTTGCAGCTGCAGCTTGGCACATGCCATTGTCATGTAGGTGTGGCAGCATTCTTAGCAGTGGTAGCCTGGAGAAACCCTGATTGAAAACTATAGTTTTCGTTCAGTTCGATAAACCTATAAACCTACATTGATTTTGTAAGAGTGCACAATGCTGAGTGCCCATTTTAACATGTTACCTTAGTCTTCAATCGTGCAACCATAGACAGTGAAGGGATCAAATACTGTCCACTTGAATTCCATGCAGTACATTATTACACGAGGACACTTTATTTTGGTGTGATACATTTGATCACTACTTTTAATGTAACAGGCTGCATGGTGCTGTATAGGTGTACGTATATTTGAACAGGTGACAAGGATCAACGCCGTCTCCCGGTACGCATTTACGTAAAAGGCGCCATAGCTGACAAGCGATTGATCCCTAACCGTCCGTGCATCCGAAATCTTCGCGCATGTCTGGTAACGAGCTGACCTTTCACCCCTGATGGTCTTCAACATAACTCAGGTGGCATCTTTTTTTTTTTATATTTCGAGGAAAACTTTATCGGAGGAGGAAGCCTTATTCCAAAAGCCGCGTTTGGAATGACGTGACGCCATTTTCTGAACACAAAAGGTGTGTTATGATTTCATCTATCCAGATAGCGTCTAAAAATTTGACACGAATTGACCTTTTCTTTCCTATTAACTTATTTTGATAAGAAACATGACTTGATTGTTGTACAAAGAGCACTGTTGATCAAGAAAGATTCGTCAGCCGAGGTTTTGTACACATTCCATAATTGTTGTCGTTTGTAAAAACCAATTTCTGAATCCAAGCCCGAAATCGTGCTAAGATAACATGCACCTCGAAATTTAAAGACTTAAACCTTGTCTCAAACTTTTCGTAAGGTAACTTCAATGCATTATATTTTAAAATCAAGAATAAAATATCAGGGGTCACCATGCAAGAGTTGGTACTTCACAAACCAAGCACTAGTTACCCAAAATTTACTGACCCTTGAAATTCACAATGGCTGCTATTTGTGTAAACTCCAAGAGGAGACATACAATTTTCGATTTTCATATAAATAAGCTGGTGAATAATTTAGTGATTCAAAGAATTTCAATATAGACCCGCGCAAATGGTTGACCGTACACGTATTGAGAATGGTGGAGATTCCAAATATATGTCCCCGGGGCTCATTCTAGTACTTTAAAGGGCTTGGTCTTTCATTTGTCTAAACAAGCTATTTGTGTGTGATGCCAAGCTTTATTGCTTTCGCATAATTTTAGCCCTAGGCAATAATTCATTAAGCCTTCATGGGGTTTAATCCTTGCAGACATAATGTAAACAATATATGTGATAGTGCTACTTCGGACCGTAGCAACGCTGTTTCTTCTCACTGGTGATGTTTTTACCTAACATGTCAATTTGAAGTACACGCACGCTTCGACAAAATTTGGTAACATTTGCAACAAAATTGATGGGCCTTTTGAAATTTGTTGCACGTTTAAAGGTATTCCGTATCCACACCAGTATCAACAAGATCATTTTCAACAAGTTACACAAGTTATTGCAACATCTCGCTGTTCCGATGGTGGGATTTTTTGTTGGTTTCGATTATATTTTTTCCACTTCAAACACTTACAAGCATCAGCCACTTCCTGCTAGTCGGAGACGGATCAAAAGCGCCCACTAATTTGTAGTAGCTCGGCATTGAAATTCACTAACATTTTTAATCGAAATCAAAGCATACGATCAAGTAATACGTATTCAACCATATTCCCTGGAACATTCTCGGTCCATCCGCGTCATTCGCAAAATTCGTCCTTGCGATTTTTACCCGATGGCGCAGCGCTAGATTCAACACACGAAGACAAACATAGGTCGCGGAATCAACACATGACACATTTTTGCAGCACATCTTTGAAAAAAATCGCTGACAGCGACAGACTGTCCATTTGTATCAAAATGTGCTCACGTTTTGAACAGAATCATTGTCGTCCCCCGCCCATCTCACGACAGAGTCCCTCCACGAGGGAGTAGAGAAAGAAGTACAGGCTCCATAGTATGAGGTTGGGTGTCCGGTGTTTGCTCGACGACATTGTACGGCGTTGGGTCCCAGATATGGCGACGCCGCGGCTGTCGCCTCAGTATGGCCATGATGGCAAAAGGGAGAGCTCTTCCTTTCTGCCTCCATGGCGTAGCCAAAAGCTGTCTGCCATTTGACTGGGCCGCTTGAAACGTGTCCAAAAGCAAACACAATCTGTGTGTTCGTTCTGACGATGTGTCCTTCAGCTCGTTCGACAACGGGCAAGTGTGAGTATAGCCGTCGTGCGCTCCCTAGCTTACCTGCAAGGGCTAGATGAGTCTGGCTCATGCTTCTAGGCATAGCCAGGTCTCGTCACGGACAATGATTTTAAAAGTTGCATGGACAGGCCGTCCGGTCCGCAGGACTTTGGTAGCTCCGTCTCGGGGGCGTACACCTTCTGTTCTGATGGACGGTTCCCGAAAGGACGGGCTTTGCTACTGGATATGCCGTGTATATACAGACTTGCTCGGACTGAGGTCTATGCAAGAAATTTATGGCACATTTCTTCTCCGCTTTTTGCGTATCTTAGCAAAAACTATTTGTGAGGTCATGGTATTTTAAATACCGCTGTCTTTTGTTTCAGACTTGGTAAAACGTTTTGTTCTGATGGAGACATCTCTCACTGTTCAAAGGCTGACGAATCTACTCAGTTTGACGCTATCAAAAGCTTGTTTCGACACAATGGTCCGAGCGTTGCGGTGCTCGCGGCAATCGCTCGTACCTAAACTGTCTGGCAGATAAAAATACGTATGGGTGATCGCCAGGGTAAATCGAGGGTAACAACCAGCGTATGCGTATCGGAATAAACTAAGACTTGTCAATTATTGTCCACCATCACCGATAAAGGGTCCATAACGGTCCTGCTATGTAATCCACATGTACAACTGTGTGCTGTATATAATATCTCACCCGGTGCTTGACCCAGCGGTCAAAACGTTGCCGTCAGTTAGATCTGCAAGTGTCATCTAAAAAAAACTCAGATCTTGCCTTTTACTTGAACTTTTTGGTCAAAATAGATCAGTAAATACCTCCTATAGATTAGACGAGTAAAAACCTTAAAATTCAGAAATGTTGTATTTAAACGTAGTAGTTACAGCGCTTCCAAGGTGGCATTTGATTTCTAAAGCCACCGCCATTTGTTTAGATGTCATAATGCACCTGTTCTTGCGAATGCGTTACAAAAAAAATGAGTCACGATTTTATTATTTAGTTGTGACTTTTTATCCGACCCATTTTCTTTTATGCTGATTTCTGGTTCCCTTTTGCATGGCGCTACTTTTAATGACTTGTAATTTCCTATTTTGCTATGCTCTGCATTTTTGGCGCCATTTTAAGTTTTGTAAATTGATACGTTTTTTTTTGTTCACCGTCAAACAGACTACATCTTATTTTCATTATTAACTATGTTGTGTTCTATCAAGGGCTTGAAAACCCAGTTTCGGATGAATTGATTTAGAGAAATACAAAGAAACAGAGAAATGACATGAACGTTTCCATTATAGGCCAGGTCCTCGATCCCCCCTATTGCCTACGTACACCTAATTACTAACTGCGCCCTGCAGTTTACCTGTCGTAGTCTGTTTGAAGGATACCAAACTAGGGGCGTCGTTCGTTGGAGGAAATTTACTGCGTGTTTTAGTAACGCTGTTTGGCTCATTCCTGAAAGCGTCGGTCAGAAGTGGAATACAAACTGATGTGAAATGCTCATAATTTATGGTTCAACAATTGTGTAAATTTATATCCTTCTGCACCGAAACCACAAGGCCGGGCCATCTTCCTTCAAGCGCTACAGAACTTGTAGACAGTCGAAAACACGGAGACTACCAGCTGCGACTGAAATATCCTGTAAATACATAGAGTATCTGCTATGTCGTTCTTGTTCAAGTGTCATTTAATTTACCTTCCGGATTTTATTTCTTTCCCCTCTGCAGCAAGCTGTAATGTCGGCCAAGCTGATTATTAAACATTTCGAGTAAACTTTGACCAGTTTTCACGGCCCTTAACCAGCCGTCTAAATGACGGGCTCTAGTAATTTCTGTTGGTATTACGCGGACAGATGTGTCCGCTACTTTTATAATCTGCTGTGAACGGATTCCGACGCCATCTCGTACGTACTGTGCATGCGTCGTGATCGGGCCGGCATGGTCGACTTGCGACTTGCGACCATTCAGTGAGTTCTGCATGAATTGCAAGCTGAAGTACAATATGCTGCCATTCAAGTATGCAGGGCACATATTGTTGTTCAATACCGAGTGCATACCGGACCTGTGAATGCATGGTCATGGTACACTAGTGTAGTCGTTCGGTAAACATGCATGACATTTTGCCCTCTCCTTCGCTGGCAATGGGCAGGTGTTCACCGTGCCACAGAAAAGACGCCAGGGCAAAGGGACAAAGTCTTTATTTGATGTCATCGTCGCCTCAACTTAAAATCGAAAGAGGAGCAATCTTCTTGTAGGAGTGTTCAGATTGTTTGAATTACCATGTCTCCAGTCGTTAGTACAAACCTAGTACAAACCTAGGTCAAGTCTTACAGTTTTGGCAGTGAGGGATTTTCGTTCGCGTTTCATCGCTAATATTGACCATTCCTTATCATCACAAAATACAGAGTCCAACAGTTGATATTTTTTATTTTCTGTGTCAGAAATCATCAGGTGATGGCGTCCATAGATTGGTAACTCACCCTAACCCGTTCTTGCTGACGGATTTGGCAAATCTTGCTGAGGCATTACGCGGTCTTTCTGACGGATTAGGCAATATGGCTCATCAGTCGCGTCAGATGTTAGACGATGCACAATGATAAAACTTAGCTTTCACTTATAACAGAACAAATACATGACACAAAAAAGGGAAAAAACATAAGAAATCTTTACAAAACCAGTGCAAGGTACCAAAGGTTGGTAGTTTGAATCCTTATTAGGAATATAACAATTCAAAATTGTTAGATTGAATAAAATCATTTTAAATAAAATACGCAACAGCACCAAGTAGGACCAAGGCAAAAATTTCAGTAATATTGACCAAAATGGATAGACAGTATATGTGAGCATGCCGGCTTTACATCTCAGCTAAGGTGAAAGTCACAGAAAATTTCTCTCAATTTCAATAAATTTTAAACGTCCCAGTCGTCTAAATGGGATTTTTTTTTTTTTATTTTTTTTTTTTTGGGGGGGGGGTCATGTAAGGATGTGGTTTTTCTATCACACAGTTGTCTTATAGTCTCATTTGCAGCTACTCCTTGAATATATGTGGAATTATATATTATCGCCTGAATACATGGGTTATGTCCTCGAGAGCAGGTGACAATTTGCCCGACGCCAGGAGCACTACCACAGTTAACGCTATATGACATTTAGTTACGTGCAGGGCAGTGTCAAACAATTTTACCATTATCGACCAGCGTCAAACAGATTTTAACGAAAGTCAAAATAGCATTGCGCGCATCTAGCGTTAAGCGTCTACTTTGACGTCGAAAACTCCGAAGGGTTTCACTGGCATGGATAACCATGGAAACCGGTCAGTACATCTTTCACCTGCCCTCTAACTCCCCGGATGTTCCTACTCAAATCAATGCACTGAATTGCACGCACATCAAGGCATGTAATAAAAATCCTACCGAACAAGTGGTTTGAGTGGAGTTTTGACACCTACCTCAAAAAGGGTTGGGGAGGGAATGCGTCATGCAACATCATTTCCAGGTGTAGACATTTCACTTGCCGCGTGGTGTTGTGGTACTACAGACCGAATGTATGCAACGCGAAGTCTCTTCTCTTATAGTCTTATTTGCGCCTACTCCATCGTTCCTAGATCGAACACCTTTCGGCAATATTTTGCAAAAGCTCGGCCAAGTCCCACGCATCATTGCTGGTAGCCTGTCGCAGGGGACTCACCGTAAGACTAAGGGTGAAGACTCTGCCAAGGAAGCGAGCGTTGACTTCAAGCGCAATGAACTGTCACGTGATTTTAAGTAGTGACGTCATGCCTTCGCGACATTTTGAAGCAGAAAGGTGCTTTCTGTCTGTCGACTAAAATTGCTTCGGATATCGTACTCAGTTTTCAGCCAGCCTTGTTCTTTGTGCGATAGGAAAATTGTGAATAAGTAACTGTATGATCTTAAGTCCTGTGAGAGCGAAAACAGCGCCAAGAAGGTGTTACCAAGAACGAGGTAAGCAATGACAACCTTTGACAATATGTTAAAATCGCTGTACCGAACACACCTTGAACGCGCATAGGATCTCTCCATGATCGTCTGAGTCTGCTGTACTGTCACCGTCAATGCGTTGTCCGTTGTTTTTGTTAAAAAAAAGACGTTTTCTTGTCCTATGCCCCACATTATGTTAAAGTGCCTACTGTACAGTGTACACTTGTCGACGCAGCGTGCGTTTGCGTATAAATCCCTGGTGTTTAGTGCGTGACGATTGGATGCTGAATTCTAGACCTGACAACAACCCGCTTTAGTGGACAAAAACAACTGCGTATGACACACAATCTGGCTCGTTTTTGAAGGCTAATGTTTAAAAAAATACTTTTTCTCGCGAAGAAAAATTATTGTAGTTGTTTCCTGTAACACACAACACACAAACTTATATTATGAAAGGTCACCATAATAGTGTTGTGCCTTCATGATTTCTATATCATGCAGTGCCCAAGGTCTGTGGGCGTATTTGAATTAAATTAAAGTAATATATTCTTGCTGGCTGTTGCGTAGAGATAGCGGGGTGAACGCGTTAACGTTGGCCCACAGTAAATACCTCAGAGAGAAGCCATGTGACTGGGGGCCAGTCTAATTCCACCGCGGCTTCTCCGCTTCATGGCACGCAAAGCGTCGAAAATCCCTGAGCTTTTTTGATAGGCCATTTGTCGAAACGAGAGACGCAACGAGGCTAGTTTCATTTCTTGCTTGTTCCTCAAAATGTCACCCGTGCTCGGTCTACAGTCTATCACTTTTGTGGGAGGTGAACTTTGTACATACATTTGTGGCCTGACACCATGTCACCATGCGCCTCAGAGATATATGTTTGGACTCTCGATTGCTCTCAAGACTTTTCTGCTCTATTGATTGTTTTTGCTCATTTGAAAACTCTTAGAGTAAGAAAAAATTCACCGTCATAGTGGTGGCCATTTTGAATTTCAACTGTCAGGATATCGTAGGAAGTTTCTTTCTGTAGTACCAAACTTTGTTGTTTTATTCTTGGCTTGAGAAGTTAATTGATGTTTGAAAGTATTGTTGAGGTAAATTTGAGGAAAAATTGAAGTCTTTCACTTTCGAGACGCGTACACCTAAAATCACTTTTTTATAAATTGGCGGTAAAAACGTGCAATATGCATATTTTGCAGACGCTACGCTTTAAACTGTGGTTTGTATATCATGTCATTCGAATGCTCCACAAACGGTAATAAATAGCACCGAAAGACAAGGAGACTGCTGTCCGATACAATTTTCAAATCAGTGCTCGTCGCCCTCAGGACCTTGTTCAGAAACCCGTTGAAAAAAGGTTGCCTGCTCGTTGGCTGTCGTTAGCTCGACTAACCTGTGGGCAAGGTTCAAAGTTGTTGTGTTTCCGTATAACCCTATACATGACAGGACTTTGATAAAACAATTATGTTAATTCGGCAGAGTCGAGGGTCTCTCCGTTTTTAAATGTTTTCTTCGGAAGCTACTTGCAGCTCTTTTAGGACTTCCAATATTGGGGGAAAAGGTTTCACTAACACAGTTCTATATAATGTAAATGGTAACTGACTTAGTTGATTTTCTTTAGGTAGAACCGTGACGCGCAGATATGCGGACTCTCAAACTTTATAATTTATATAGAAGTTCATTGGTGTCAGGTCGGCAGTAAACTGTTATCTTTAGAGGGCAATATTCTACACACCAAGTTTGTAGTTGTTATTTTTTTAATTCTTCATTCAAAGATCAATATAAATTGATGATTGAATCAAGATCAATAACATAATGTGTGTAATCTTAGTTGTCCAGTGTATCTAACTGGAATTCATGTGCCACTTAAAGGACAACGGAACTTTTCAGTCGTGTGCACATGCGTTATGTTGTAAATTAACAACTTTCATGAAAGCTGTATGACCTGTAACCCTGATTTATTGTCGGTAGACCAATTATTTCACTGAAAAGTCTGCACCAGCAAACACAAATACTGGATTACCACATGGTGTCCATTTCCTTCCTAAATAATAAATTGGAGTTTTTTCTCAAAGCGCAATGTCAATTTTTATGTCAGCTTCCATTGAAACGGAAGAGGACGTTAAGTAATCGAGGAGTCATAACAATAGCCCTTTTCAGTCTCATGGGTGATAATGTTGAGGCACACATACCGAAAAATATCCTCCTTCTTGAAATTCAAATTGAAGGCAGGCCATTCAAAATGGAGAGTGGAAATGGCGCGCAACGTTTATGCACAGAGTTATTTTCGTTTAGTTCGTGCAGTTAGCAGGTTTTAGGACGGCATTAATTGTATTTGTAGAGAGAATGGCTGAACAAGCTAATTTTGTAGTTTTTTTTTAATTCGCCTTTCAATGATTTATATGCATTGATGATTGAATCAAGAACATTGTGTGAACTTAGTTGCCCAGTGTATCTACCATGGTTTCATGTGCAACGTAAAGAAAAATGGAACTTTTCAGTCGTGTGCATACATGCGTTATGATGTAAATGAACAACTCTCATAAAAGCTCTACGACCTTTTACCGTGATTTATTGTTGGCAGGAACCTATCATTTCAACTAAAAGTCTGTACAAGCAAACACATAAACTGGATTACCACGTGGTGTCCATTTCTTTCCAAACAATAAATTGGAGGTTTTTTCAAAGCGAAATGCCAACTATTATTGTTAGCTTCCTTTGAACTTTATTGGGACGTAAAGTAGTCGTGGAGTCACAACTATAGCCCTTTTCAGACTTGTGAGTGATAATTTTGATGACAGTATATGCTTACAGGATTGAGTTGAAGGTATAAAAACTTGACCTCTACTGTCGTCTTCAATCAGTGACCGGGGTAACCATGTTCCGATAATTTTTTCTTCCTCGTTTCACATGTCGTGTTTTATCAGATAAACCACAGTAACAAAGTACCCAAAGTGAAACAAAACTACTCCCTAGCTACAAGGCGACCTGCTTGGGAGAATATAACTTGCGAGCGAAAGACAATAAACACGACAGAGGAAGGGAGATCAGATTATGATTGTGTTGTATTTATAGCAGTGCCGCACAAAGAATGATACACATATGTCTTTCAGAGAATCTATTTCATTTGCCAAATCCCCTGGAGAGAATGTCTTTACGTGTACGTTTAATAATCACCAATCACCCATCTTTTATCTTTAAGAATCATTTGTTAACCTGTGCAAGAAAAACGAGGTTATATTGCGTCCCGACTCCCTGCGAGCCTACCTGCTACTGCAGGCCGTCTACTTTACACAGCGATTCTGTACACCGTGACAATGCATGTCGACTAACTTGATTTAGCTGTTGTACTTCATCACCTTATTTGACCCTGTGTCAAAGGTAGGGGGTTAAAAGCACGCGATTTGTGTGAAACGGCTGTAAAATTGAGGTCACATCTCTCCTGTTTAACTTTGAATAGGTCCTGTTAATAAAGGGGTGGAAGCGGCTACTCTTCTTAATAATGGGCAGGTCAAACCTGGGTCACGGGCGACAAACAAGTAATTGCCAGTTTACAATACAGTTTGGCCACTCTTAACCTGCCAACTGAAAGGTTTTTTTGTGTAGAAATACAAATACTTGCATATATCTTCGTATAACGTCCGTGCATTTGAAAAAACCTTAGTGCACATATTGCTGACCATTTATCAAAGTGACCACCGATTTTAATTTAGATTTATTGCGAAACTTTTGAAAGACACCTTGAGGAAATTTTGATGGAAAGTTGAAGTCTTTCACTTTAGAGGCACATATACCGAAAAGCGTTCTCTCTCTGGTCCATTTCAATTATGGAGAGTAGAAATGATGTGTAATGTTTATGCACAGAGTTATTTCATCTACTTCATAGTGTATGAAGTTTATAGGTTTCAGGACGGCAGTACAATATTTTACACACCAATTTTGTAGTTGTTATTTTTTTTGTTATTTTTTTAAATTCTTCATTCAAAGATCAATATAAATTGATGATTGAATCAAGATCAATAACATAATGTGTGTAATCTTAGTTGTCCAGTGTATCTAACTTGATTTCTAGTGCCATTTAAAGGACAATGGAACTTTTCAGTCGTGTGCACATGCGTTATGTTGTAAATAAACAACTTTCATGAAAGCTATACGACCTGTAACCCTGATTTATTGTTGACAGGAACCAATTATTTCACTGAAAAGTCTGCACCAGCAAACACACATACTGGAATACCACGTGGTGTCCATTTCTTTCCAAACAATAAATTGGAGTTTTTTTCTCAAAGCGAAATGCCAACTATTATGTTAGCTTCCTTTGAACTTTATTGGGACGTCAAGTAATCGTGGAGTCACAACAATAGCCCTTTTCAGACTGGGAACCTGCGTCCTACACTGCAAGCCGTCTACGTTACACGGCAATTCTGTTCCCCGTGACCATGCATGTCGACTTCCTTGTCTTAGCTAGTGTACTTCATCATCGGCTTTGACCCTGTGTCAAGGGCAGGGGGTTGAAAACACGTGGTTTGTTTGAAACGACTGTTGAATTGAGGTCACATCTCACCGGTTCAGCTTTGAATACGTCGTGTTCATAAAAGTGGTGGAGTCGGGTACTCTTCTTAATAACGGGCAGGTCAAACAGAGTCAAGGCCACAAACAAGTAATTGACAGTTTAGAATACAGGTTGGCCACTCTTAACCTGCCGACTGAAATATTATGATGAAAGAAGTAAATTACTAGTTCCGGAGAATATATGCATGTCATGGGGGGGGGGGGGTTTTGTGTAGAAAAACAAATACTTGCATATATCTTCGTATAACGTCCGTGCATTTGAAAAAAACCTTAGTGCACATATTGTTGACCATTTATCAAAGTGACACCCGATTTTAATTTTAGATTTAGTACGAAACTTTTGAAAGATACCTTGAGGAAATTTTGATCGAAAGTTGAAGTCTGTCACTTTCGAGGCACATATACCGAAAAGTGTCCTCTCTCTGGTCCATTTCAATTATGGAGAGTAGAAATGATGTGTAATGTTTATGCACAGAGTTATTTCATCTACTTCATAGTGTATGAAGTTTATAGGTTTCAGGACGGCAGTACAATATTTTACACACCAATTTTGTAGTTGTTATTTTTTTTAATTCTTCATTCAAAGATCAATATAAATTGGTGATTGAATCAAGATCAATAACATAATGTGTTCAATCGTAGTTGTCCAGTGTATCTAACTTGATTTCATGCGCCACTTAAAGGACAATGGAACTTTTCAGTCGTGTGCACTTGCATTACGTTGTAAATTAACAACTTTCGTGAAAGCTATACGACCTTTAACACTGATTTATTGTTGGCAAGAACCAATTATTTCACCGAAAAGTGAGTACAAGCAAACACACGTACGGGATTTCCACGTGGTGTCCATTTCTTTCAAAACAAAAAATTTGAGTTTTTTTCTCAAAGCGAAATGCCAACCATTATGTTAGCTTCATTTGAACTTTAAGGGACGTAAAGTAATCGAGGAGTCACAAAAATAACCCTTTTCTGTCTCGTGCGTGACAATCTTGATGGCAGTATATGCTTACAGGATTGAGTTGAAGACATTAAAACTTGACCCTGACTTGCGTTTTTCAATCAGTGGCCACGGTAAGGATATTTCGATAAAGCACAGTAACCCAAAGTAACCCAGAGTGAAACAAAAATACCTCCTAGCGGTAAATGGACCTGCTTGGGAGAATACAACTTGTGACCGAAGGACAAAAACAGGACACGTGAAACGAGGAGGGAGATATCAGATTATGATTGCCTTGTATTTATAGCAGTGCAGCACCAAGAATAATGCACTAAATTATGTCTTTCAGAGAATCAGAGAATCTGTTTCATTTGCCAAAGTCGCAGAAGAGAATGTCTTTACAGTATGTTTAAGTATTACCAATCACCCATCCTTTATCTTTAAGAATCATTTGTTTAACTTATGCAAGAAAAAAAACCGACGTTCTATTAGCGTCCCGACTCCCTGTGAACCTGCTTGATAATGCAAGCCGTCTACTTTACACAGCGATTCTGTACACCGTGACCATGCATGTCGACTTCCTTGGTTTAGGTATTGTACTTCACCATCGCCTTTGACCCTCTGTCAAGGGCAAGGGGTTTAAAATACGTGGTTTGTTTGAAACGACTGTTGAATTGAGGTCACATCTCACGGGTTTACCTTTGCATACGTCGTGTTGATAAAGGGGGGTGGAGTCAGCTACACTTCTGAATTGAGGGCAAGTCAAACCGGGTCACGGGCAACAAACAAGTAATTGCCAGTTTAGAATACAGTTTGGCCACTCTTAACCTGCCGACTGAAAGATTATAATGAATGAAGTAAATTACTAGTTCCGGAGAATATATGCATGTCATCGGGGGTTTTTTGTAGAAAAACAAATACTTGCATATATCTTCGTATAACGTCCGTGCACTTGAAAAAACCTTAGTGTACATATTGCTGACCATTTATCAAAGTGACACCCGATTTTAATTTTTGATTTAGTGCGAAACTTTTGAAAGATACCTTGAGGAAATTTTGATCGAAAGTTGAAGTCTTTCACTTTCGAGGCACATATACCGAAAAGCGTTCTCTCTCTGGTCCATTTCCAATGGAGAGGAGAAATGACGTGTAATGTTTATGCTTAGAGTTATTTATCTACTTCATAGTGTATGACGTTTCAGGACAGCAGTAAACTATATTTTTAGAGGGCAATATTCTACACACCAATTTTGTAGTTATTATTCTTTTTTAAATTCTTCATTCAAAGATCAATATAAATTGATGATTGAATCAAAATCAATAGCACAATGTGTGTAATCTTAGTTGTCCAGTGTATCTAACTTGATTTCTAGTGCCATTTAAAGGACAATGGAACTTTTCAGTCGTGTGCACATGCGTTATGTTGTAAATTAACAACTTTCATGAAAGCTATACGACCTGTAACCCTGATGTATTGTTGACAGGAACCAATTATTTCACTGAAAAGTCTGCACCAGCAAACACACATATTGGAATACCACGTGGTGTCCATTTCTTTCAAAACAATAAATTGGAGGTTTTTTCTCAAAGCGAAATGCCAACTATTATATGTTAGCTTCCTTTGAACTTCATTGGGACGTAAAGTAATCGTGGAGTCACAACAATAGCCCTTTTCAGACTGGGAACCTGCGTCCTACACTGCAAGCCGTCTACGTTACACGGCAATTCTGTTCACCGTGACCGTGCATGTCGACTTCCTTGTCTTAGCTAGTGTACTTCATCATCGCCTTTGACTCTGTGTCAAGGGCAGGGGGGTTGAAAACACATGGTTTGTTTAAAATGACTGTTGAATTGAGGTCACATCTCACCGGTTCAGCTTTGAATACGTCGTGTTAATAAAAGTGTTGGAGTCGGGTACTCTTCTGAATTATGGGCAGGTCAAACCGGGTCAAGGCCACAAACAAGTAATTGCCAGTTTCGAAGACAGGTTGGCCACTCTTAACCTGCCAACTGAAAGATTATAATGAATGAAGTAAATTCCTAGTTCCGGAGAATATATGCATGTCGATCGGGGTTTTTTTGTGTAGAAAAACAAATACTTGCATATATCTTCGTATAACGTCCATGCACTTGAAAAAACCTTAGTGTACATATTGCTGAACATTTATCAAAGTGACCCCCGATTTTAATTTTAGATTTTGTACGAAACTTTTGAAAGATACCTCTAGGAAATTTTGATCCAAAGTTGAAGTCTTCACTTTCGAGGCACATATACCGAAAAGCGTTCTCTCTCTGGTCCATTTCAATTATGGAGAGTAGAAATGATGTATAATGTTTATGCACAGAGTTATTTCATCTACTTCATAGTGTATGAAGTTTATAAGTTTCTGGACGGCAGTAAACTATATTTTTAGAGGGAAATATTTTACACACAAATTTGTAGTTGTTATTTTTTTTCAAATTCTTCATTTATAGATCAATATAAATTGGTGATTTAATCAAGATCAATAACATAATGTGTGTAATTGTAGTTGTCCAGTGTATCTAACTTGATTTCATGCGCCACTTAAAGGACAATGGAACTTTTAAGTTGTGCGCACATGCGTTACGTTGCAAATTAACAACTTTCATGAGAGCTATACGACCTTTAACACTGATTTATTGTTGGCAAGAAGCAATTATTTCACCGAAAAGTGAGTATTAGCAAACACACATACGGAATTACCACGTGGAGTCAATTTCTTTCAAACAATAAATTGAAGTTTTGTTTCTCAAAGCGAAATGCCAACTATTATGTTAGCTTCCTTTGAACTTTAATGGACGTAAAGTAATCGAGGAGTCACAAAAATAACCCTTTTCTGTCTCGTGAGTGACAATCTTGATGGTAGTATATGCTTGCCGGATTGAGTTGGAAACATACAAACTTGACCCTTACTTTCGTTTTTCAATCAGTGGCCACGGTAAGGATATTTGATAAAGCACAGTAACACAGTAACCCAAAGTGAAACAAAAATACCTCTTATCCGTAAAGGGACCTGCTGGGGAGAATACAACTTGTGACCGAAGGACAAAAACACGACATGTGAAACGAGGAGGGTAGATTAGATTTTATTGTGCTGTATTTATGGCAGTGAAGCACAAAGAATTATACACATTATTATGTCTTTCAGAGAATCTGTTTCATTTGCCCAAGTCGCAGAAGAGAATTTCTTTACAAGTACGTTTAAGAATCACCAATCACCCATCCTGTATCTTCTAAGAATTTTAAGAATTATCTGTTTAACTACGAAAGAAAAAAAAACATATAGTATTAGCGTCCCGACTATCTGGGAACCTTAGTCCTACACTGCAAGCGGTCTAATTTACACATTGATTCTTTTCACCGTGACTAGCATATCGACTTCCTTGTTTTAGCTAGTGTACTTCATCATCGCCTTTGACTCTCTGTCAAGGGCAGGGGGTTGAAAACACGTGATTTGTTTGAAACGGCTGTTAAATTGAGGTCACATCTCTCCGGTTTAGCTTTGAATATGTCCTGTTAATCAAAGGGGGTGGATAAAGTTGGCTACACTTCTGAATTGCGGGCAGGTCATAGGTCATACCGGGTCACGGTACACAAACAAGTAAGCTTAATTCCAGTGTAGAACACAGGTTGGCCACTCCTAACCTGCCGACTGAAAGATTATAATGAATGAAGGATAGAAGTAAATTACTAGTCCCGGAGAATATATGCATGTCAACATTTCTGTGTACAAATACAAATACTAGCGTATATCTTCGTATAACGTCCGTGCACTTGAAAAAACCTACGTGCACATATTACTGACCATTCGTTTGTGATAGGGTACCCCATATTACGTATACCTCAACTGTTAAACCGATGCGCGCAACGAATATTGCAAACGACTCGTTCTTATTTATTTTCTTCTTGTTGTGGTTTTAGAGGTAAACAACTCTTGTGACTGTTTTTCGCTTAGTTCTTGATTATGAAGACAAGTCAAGCCTACCTCAATATTCTAAGATTATGTGACTTCCAATGAAAATTTTTACAAAAGATGATACATGCATAGAATATGCTCCACATACAAAGTTAAGAAAATGTGCCATTGCCTTGGACCACTAAACACCATTAAACACAATTGGACTGTTGGCTACAATCAACGGGACCTTTCACAGGCAGACAGTGAATGGTTTGGAGGGGACTGCAGGTCAACAACCTCACCATAAGGCTGATCAGCCACAAGGCCGAATTCCAGCGTAGCAGGCGTGGCAACTTGCACAGGTGCAAGATGAGAAAAACAAAAAACAAAAGCTGAGGGCAAGGTAGGAAGGCAGGAAGGGTGGGAAAGGTCGAAGGTCGCGGTCCATAGTGGATGAATCAACGAGGTAGCCTCGTCAAATGACCGTCTCACTTATAACCTTGAACTAAGCTCTTATCAATTCTCTTCTGATCTACCACTTGTGGGAGTTCATTTTTAGCTCACACGTAGGCTAATGTCATAGCGATGTCTGTCTGTCTGTCCGTGTGTGTGGTGTATGTGTGTGTCTGTCTGTCGTTTACACGATAACTCAAAAATGCCTTAACAGATTAAAGTCAGATTTTGTAAAGAGGTACCCTACTTGCAAGAACAGATTAGATTTTGATTAGTGTGGCTTGCATATTAACAAAGTTATGACATATCTTTTTTTCATACAATGGTTCCCTATGGAGACAGTAATGACAATTGTACTGAATAGCATTGGGCAGTGTCAAGTTAATTGATAGCTCATTTGCATATTTTATGAAGTTTTGTAATTAGGCAATAACTCCGAAATAAATGCACCAATGAGGAAATCTGCTGCCGATACCGATCTGACAGATATCTGACTGTGTTGTAAAGCATTTAGTAATGTGGAGTTATTTAAGGGTTCATTTACATATTTAATGAATTTTGTAGTTAGGTATATAACTCTGAAATTACGGCATCAAATTCGGATTAAACCTGCTACAGATGTTGATCTGATAAAAATCTAATTGTGCTAAGAAACATTGAGCAGTGTCAAGTTAATTAAGGGTTCATTAGCATATTTAATGAACTTTATAATTAGTGATATTACTCCAAAAATACAGCATTAAATTTGATGAAATGTGCTACAGATGTTGATCTGATAGATATCTAATTGTACTGAGAAGCATTGGACAGTGTCAAGTTAATTGATAGCTCATTTGCATATTTTATGAAGTTTTGTAATTAGTCATATAACTCCGAAATAACTGCACCAAATTTGATGAAATCTGATGCAGATACTGATCCGACTGATATCTAACTGTGGTGTAAAGGATTTAGTAGTGTGAAGTTAATTAAGGGTTCATTTACATATTAAATGACTTTGTAATTAGGTATATAACTGTAAAACTACTGCACCAAGTTTGGTTAAACCTGCTACAGATATTGATCTGATAAATATCTAATAGTGCTATGAAACATTGAGCAGTGTCAAGTTAATTAAGGGTTCATTTGCATATTTAATGAACTTTGTAAGTAGTGATATTACTCCATAATTACAGCATTAAATTTGATGAAACGTGCTACAGATGTTGATCTAATAGATATCTAATTGTCCCATGAAGCATTGAGCAGTGTCAAGTTAATAAACACCTCATTTGCACATTAAATAAAGTTTTGTAATTAGTGATTTAACCCTGAGTGTACTGTGCGAAAGTTGATGAAACCTGCTACATATAGTGATATAACAGACATCTGATTGTTCTGTGAAGCGTACTACTGTTGATTGAACCTGTTGTGAGCACATTCAGGTCACATCTGATAAAGCTCTTGGTGTAAGAAAAGTTTCTACCGTCTTAGTTTTTCTAATTTTTCCCCATAGAGTTAACACAGGGATGGCGGCCATTTTGAATTTCAAATATCGCGAAATCTTAGATAATTTGTCTCACTAGAACCAAATTTTTGAAGGTGACCCCCGATTTTTATTCTTGCTTTGGTAAGAGAATGGTTGAAAGTTTCATTGAGGATAATTTGATAATCCTTAGAAGAAAAACGTATGACCTCCTCTGGTAAAGACAACGAGCCCCACAAGAACTAGACCAGACAAGTATTCGAACAATTTCAGAGACCGAATGTGTGCATCCCCGAGGCTCATTTAACCTTTTCATTGTAAAAATGGATCGTGTAGTCTTTGAATTCGCAAGGTAAGAAGACAAATATTTGAACAATTTCAGAGACCGAATATCTGTACATGAAGGTCATCCAACCTTATCATCGTAAAAATGGGTCATGTAGACCTCGCATTAGCCTTGTGCCGTAATACCGTCTATTTCCCACAATTCACTTGTTGCAAAGTCACTCGAGTTGCACCTCATGCAGTAGGGCAAAATTAAAAAGTATGCAAATTGAGGTGAAAGAACTGCTTATGCCAAGAATGGCCCCCAGTCGCTTTGCTTTTTTTCGGCAGCAGTTGTTACTGGCTGATGGATCATCGCGTTCACCCTAAACGTGACAGTCTGCTGAAGTTCATTTCTTCATTGTTTTCTGTTTTGATATCTATATACCCACAGACTTGGAGAAAGTCTAAATCATGCCTTGTCCCCTTATTTAACACGACATTTCTGCTTCGTATGTTTTACAGAAGCAGCGGAAATGTGACATTCAAAATAATAAATATTCTGAATAGAAAAATAAATTGGGAAGTGTTTTCTTAGATGAGTTACACAACTAAAGCGACATTATTTGTTACCTGACTATTTGCCCTGCAGTCTGTGCAGGTACGACGAGAAGCAGAAGTGACATTTTTGAAAAGCTTTTGTCTACCATTTCCCGTAATGCCTATGGTCAATGGATTCTCCGTGTCATTATCGTTCAAATTTTGTTTTTGATGTCGAGGGCACAGCTCAGTTTATAGAACCAAGCAAAAGCTGCCACTTCAAAATGACTTACATAATAACGCCGGTATAGTTGTCACTTTTGAAATAATAATTGACAAGTGGATCACTCTCAACAATAAATTTCCAATAAACTCAAGACCACGGAATGTCTTTGAGGCTTTGTTTGACTGTGATCCAGAAACAAAATGGCCGCCAGGCGGCCATTTTGTTTCAATTTTTCACCTCTTGAGCAGTATCTATATCTAGTCCGGTCCTATTAGTGTCAAAGTTGGTGCAGGGTTATGCATGATTTTATCGTCAAATGTAAAGGTGCTCAGGTAAACTGGATTATTAGTAGTAGTTTATCAAATTAAGTTTAGACTTCAGAAAACGCTCAGTGAACTTTATTCTGCTTTGACTGTTCTTAGGGAGAACTTGCAAACTGGCAAGTATCTGAAACAATAAGATCTACTACATGGATAGAAAATATGCTGATCTTTTTTAACATCAATCCTTCTCTATAGATCGAGATTGATGAATGAATGTCAGTGGGAATACCAAAAATAATGACATCTCCAGGACCATCGAAGGACTCATTGCTTGGGGTGAACAAAAAGAAGATCGGAATCATAGTTTGTTTATCATGCCTCTGCCTTATTCCCCTTTATTCCACGATGTATTTGAAAGCCAATAATACAGTTGTTGGACCTTTACATAAAGCCAGAGTAAGTATTCCAACGTTATATTTATTTCATACATATTTCCACCTTAGGGGAGCAATGCTTTGAGGACAGATATTCGGACTAATTATATAATAACAATACTTTGTCACTTTGTTGGCGCATGTTTTGGCTTCAGTCGGGGGAGGGGTGCAAAAAAATAACGAAACATTTTCTCTTCAGTCCCCTTCAATTAACCCTTTGAGCGCCAAAGTCAATTTTTGTCGCCTTTAAAAAATACAGCCCAGTCATTTTTTTCATATTTTTGCCAAACTTTTGATATAAAACTGTAGCCAATGAAATGTGATGTCCATTTGGTTCAAAGTTATCAAAAAAGTACAGAAAATTCATAAAAATTGGTAAAATGCTGCATTAAAATTTTGGTGGGAAAAATACAGCACTCGAAGGGTTAATTGTACTCATGCCCTTTGCATTTTTGATTGTATATATGCATGCATTTATCTATGCACTTGTATATATTGTAAACAAACAGAATGAAGGCGATAAACATTGATATATTGGAAGGAATAATCTTAGTGATAAAATCTTTCATTGTGATTTTGGGGTACTCCATGGCTCTTTCGCAAGCCATTATCCATTTCTTTTTGTTTCGTCCTCTGACGATTGAGCGAATTCATTTAACAGTTCAGGTAGAATGCGCCTCGGGGACATATATTCGGACTCTTAAACTTTTACAATTCTGTTCTGCTATACCACTTGTTTGGTTCATTTTAAAGCTCTTGGTGTAAGAAAACATTTAACCGGCTTAGTTTTTCGAAATTTGATTTTTTTTTTTGTCCAAAGAGTTAACACAGGGATGGCGGCCATTTTGAATTTTAAATATCGGTAAATCTTGGGATGTTTCTTTCTCTAGTACAAAAATTTGCACGGCGATCCCCGATTTTTATTCTTGATTTTGAAAGAGAATAGTTGAAAGATTCCTACGGAAAGTTTTGAGCAAAAGCTTAAATCTTTCACTTTCGAGGCGCATACTAGCTTAAGAGTTACATTCACCTTATCTGTTATTTCTTAATCCATATTTTTCAGAATGGAACAGTCGGCCCATCAATAACCTCTCAATTTCTTGTAAACAATCTCATGGAACTAGGGGACACTTTCTTAACAAATATGGTGCCTCCACCTTCCAGTCTATGCAGTGAAGACGAGTTCCCGGAGAAATTCGTCCTCGAGACTGCTAACAGAATGCAAGAAGGAGACAGCGTCGTCTTAGAAGCTTGTGCACAAAATATATTGACAGTCGGGGCTGTTGGCAAGGATGGACAAAATGTTGCATGTAAGCCATGGGTTGACATATACGGGAGGATAGTTGGGCCAGATCTGGCCACCTATCCCGAAGCTAAGCAGTACAATCTATATTTCAACAAAGTTGAAGTTTCCTACATTCATGGAGGGAATTTTGAAGTGAAAATCCCGCCACTTGAATCCGGGAAATACCTACTTGAAATTCTCCTCGTCCACAAAGGAGCATCAAGGGACCTTGTGTACAACACACTGAAGAGGGTTCCGTGTCTCGATGAACCGCTGGTGAACACCCCGACATCTATCATTATGGTTGACACTGGGAAATGCGCAACGTTGCCTAACTCGACCGCTCTTTGCTTAGAAGGGGATGTCCCTGGTCGATGGGTCACTCTCCCGAGAACTGGGTGCGATGGTATACACTGCGAGGGAAACATTAATGTTCTCGCCAGCTCCAATAGAGTGTGGGCACCATACCGCTGCCACTACAAACTGTACAACTCCCAGGAAACGAAGCAGTGTGTTTCGGGAAAGAACATTTTGTTCATCGGGGACTCAATCACCGAGGAATTAACCAATGAATTAATGCAGATTTATTACTTCAGGCCAAACAAACCACCCTTAATGAAAAGCGGATTGGTCAAAGAAAAAGCATGGGTTGGAAGACCGACGCACTGGACGAAACCCGCGACCGATGGTGGCCGGATCGGGTTCAGCTTTGTGATGGCGACGCCTCTTGGATGTGGAATCAGCTGTGTGGTTGGCAAATCAGACAGCAAACTGCAGCAACTTTTGGCGCCGCACGGCAAGATAGACTTGTTAGTCTTGCTGACGGGCTTACACGACGCGTGCCCGAGGAGGAAGCCCGAGTTCTTCGACGTGTTCGGGGTGTACCAGAGTAAACTAGGTCCGTTTGAAGCCAAGCTGCGCAAGCTCATGGCCAACGACGGCAAGATAATTTGGATTAATTCGCCGGAAGGGAGCGACAGGTCCCGCTGCGACTACCTGTCTAAGCCACGTTTGACACTAATGAACGGTCTCACCAAGAACTTTCTCAGCACCAAGGAAGATATCTCCCTCCTGAATTATTTCGAAATCTCGGGAGCTGTTACTGCGGTAACATCCACAAAGGAATCCGATTCTACAAGAGTAGTTCCGCCGTGAAAAGTTACAATGGATTTGTTTCCCGTATGGTCGCGCATATCATTCTGAACATGTACTGCAACAGACGACCTTGACAAAAAAGGTCGCGCGAGGAAGAAATTAGTTAAAATCAAGTTTGTTTTTTATATGTGCATTCACCGTTTGGCTGATTATTACACGTAAAAATTATATTTTTGTGACAGATTTTTATGAAAACAGGGTCATAAGCTGCTACTATATATGCTCACCGTGGTACCGATACACGTGCATTTTCGTCTACCAAATGTATAAAAAACATGAATTTGCATAATGCACTACTTCCGTAAAGCCGAGAACACGATTTTAAAATATAATGTTGGTAAAAGAGTACTGTCCCAAGTTTGTAAAGGAAATCGAACTGAGCGAACCAGTTCTCTCGGGGGGGGGGGGGGGGGGCACTGCCACAGGCAGGATATAGGCATAATATTCGGCGATTTTGACATCCCCTTATCACCTCCTGCAGACTTGTGATAAGGCAAATGCTTCAAAAATGTGAACTTTTGAACCTTGTTTCTTTTACTCTAACCCAGATTTTGTAAACACTTGACCTATCTTTGCATTCAGTACATTCAGTGTTTTGACAAGCGTTTGACCAAATGCGACCACGCCCTCTTTTAACGGAAAAATAGTTAATGTTGTACTTTGTACTAGCTTGAAATGTCCTCAATCTGATTAAAATCAGATGTAGAGTACGGCGACGTCTCTGTACTTGCGCGGTTTTCTCTTGCTGTCGCCTCTAACTACAGCAAGAGAAAACCTCACAAGTCAACAGAGACGTCGCCGTGCGCTACATCTGATTTTAATAAGATTGGAAATGTCCCCTGCCAACAGCCTCTTAAATTCTACTCTTGGCGCCACATTGTTCGGCCTTTTTTTGCTCTGCAACGGTCAAAAGGTCACAGACTACCTTCAGACGGAATATTACAAGAATATTATTCAAAAAATTGATCTAACATGGTTGGTAAATACCCGGACGCTACATCGAAAGAGAAACTAGTTCGCCGGGTTACCAGTAAAATATTAATGCTCGTAGCCAGTAGCGTGCACTCAGACCAATGGAGCATGACTCTATTATAGCTATATATACTGCAACTGGTCTCGTTTTTTAATTAATCTAAATTTTACTCCCCATTTGAGGGGATGTTAATGTTTACACACTTTCACACGGCACTTTATCCAACGACATACCGTATATGCAGTTTGCACGTGATGATTGTTAAACAGGATGTTTATTGGTCTTGCTGACTTTTCGCAATAAATATTTCAGGTCCATATTTTCTGGATTGCGCATGTATACTATGCATCTACGGAGAGTTTCAGACACTACGATGATCATATCACCGTTAATCTTGAACTACTTCAAATGAAATCGCCTGCGATTACGTTTTTTGGAGGCTCTACTTTCGCGGTATATCGATATCATTAGGGGTTCTCTGATAACAATTGGTGTTAACACGATTGGAACTAATTTGAGATAATTGGATGGTGAAGTATTAATGTCGATTTAATCTACAAATGTAATCTTATCTGCTTTTCTTTTCATATTACACACTTGTTTTTATGAGTAATTTGCGATATTGCAACATTAAGCCATATGGCACCTAACACTTTTGAGAAATTTGCAAAATATGAAAATCCAATTATCCCGAATTAGTTCCAATCGTGTTTGGTCAATAGCAAAGTTAGAATCGAACGTCCCTCAACATGTGGCAGAAAAAAAAATCGCATTTCCCACATTAATTCAAAATTAAATGATTAGGTTTCATATTCCAATAATTTGATGGCCGTAAAAATGTACCGCACATGCTGCGAATCCTAAAAAAGTTTAGATAAATGGAGTTTGGTTGGCAAAAAAGGACATGATAATCAAGAACGTCCCATATGCCGATCGTCATATGGGATAACGATACATTGGTATATATAGGGATTGACCGAAAATGCAGGTGTAAAAATCAAATAGGGAATTAGGTAACTGCCGGAATACCAATATGTCGATGTATCGATTTCAACTAGATATATCGTTTGGCCGCGAAATGTCGCGGATTCTTTAAGGAAGTTCTGCAAATAGATTTTATGTTGATGTGACTATATTGAACTTTTTCAAATGATATGAGATCGGGCGAGGAGGGGGATACAAAAATTGATTGACTAAATTCTGACTTGAGTGTCAATGAATTCCAATTGAACTCAGTTAAAGTGATGACCGTCATTTTAGTTTCAACCGCCAAACACAATTGAAATCTATTTCTAACATGTTGAACGATGTCCCCCCCCCCCCCCCGAATCACTTGGCCGGCTCTATTATTTAAAACAAAGTCCCAATCCTTTACTCGATCAATGGAAGGCTGCATTTCAACAGAAATTCCAACAAGGGTTAGGGATACTTCTTAGGTTGAGACCTCTCGTTGCCTCGTTTCTGTATCGCTGTACCGTCGACCCACAATCCATTGCTTCAGATATTGCTCATCTATGCTTTAAGGCAGTATGCGCCTCGAAAGTGAAAGACTTCACTTTTGCTAAAACTGCGCTCTCAATTAATATTTCAACCACGCTCTTTCAAAATCAAGAATAAAAACTTGGGGTCACTGTACAAAGTTTGGTACTCATAGCTGTAAATTGAGTCTTACTATATTACCTGTCCGCAGCGTTAGATGATCCATTTTGGTTGGATATTCATACCCTCCTCTTCATAACTTCATCAAGCTTGCACGACTGAATTGCTTTCTATGAACTCTACAAATTGTATAAATTATGGTAACTTCTGTGTGGAACTTGCCAAAACTGTGAGCCCCACAGTCTTCCATTATGCAAAGAATTAGAACATGTTCATAACGTAGCCCCTATGCTGCGCACAGAGGATGTTGATGATCTATTGTAGAGTTAGAAATATGAACGTTTCGAAAAATGAAACATTTCTTCTACACCTCTGTCTTTCTCTGTCTTTCTCTCTCTGTCTGTCTGTCTCTGTATCTCTATCGATCTGTCTGTCTGTCTACATGTCCGTCTGTCTGTTCTCCGTCTGTCTGTCTGTCTGTCTGTCTGTCTGTCTGTCTGTCTGTCTCTCTCTCTCTCTCTCTCTCTCTCTCTCTCTCTCTCTCTCTCTCTCTCTCTCTCTCTCTCTCTCTCTCTCTCTCTCTCTCTCTCTCTCTCTCCTTTTGAACAAAAAAGCTTAATGCATTAAAGTCCGTGGATAATACGTTAAACAAGGAATTTGCTGACGATGAGACCAGGTAAACATGTGTTTTGCCTTTCTGTGGTACCAGGTGAGATCAGGAGATATCAACATCGGTGCTATAAAAGCCCGTGCGTTGACAAGCTGTTTACCTTCTGTAAGCAGTCGGATCTGCGGGGCTCAACGGGTATGTTTGCTTTCCGGCAATGATTTCATCGTCAGTGATAAAATTTGACGTCTTCGGCGACACCCTTAACCTGATATGGATTTTTCTACTGTGTAGATATTTATCTTCTATGGGGAGCGTGACACAGGAACTTTTGTAACGCAACCGAGGAGGGAGTTTCGTGCAGTTATGCCTTCGCGGGCCGTTTATCCGACCAGAGTCCCTGTTCTACTACAACGCCGAAAATCTTCGTGAACTGTGGCAAAAAAGGATGCTCTTCGGGACCCGGCGTCATGCGTAGTACGTCCGTGGTGGAGGGCGCTGTTCACAATCAACGCCGATGGTGCAAGCTCACGCAATTCCATCGGGTATTCACACTATTTTCGTTGAAAAAAAATGATGGCATGTTAGGTTGTTTAAGTTTCCAAGTCTCGCCAAGTTGAAAGCAATTGCATTACCTTGTATTTAGTTTATTATTTGCTTAGTTCCCTTTCATTAAATACACTAGGTATATGCGGGGATGTCTATTTGTCCGACATTTGGCGCAGAAATTTTGGCTTGTGTTTGGGTTGTAACAACTTTTATAACTATAGGGGCAGTGACGAGCCTCTCATGTGTTCTGCTCAAATCGGAGACATTTATTGGTCTTTGTTGAACTGCACTTGAAGAACACGATTTGCAACAAAATTGTCAATAACATAACTATACATAAGGGTCATGTTGGTAGATTGAATTTAATTTCAATTTGGTGTTTTCAGGAAACTTGAAGTAAAGTAGAAATTATCTTTTGAAAGTTACTCATATTTCTATTGCACTTTTTTGAATTTATAGGAGCGAGGCAAGAAGATGGTTGGAAATTCTGCTCGTCAGTTTGTAATGCGCCCGCCGTCGCGTTCTGTCTACCTTGTTATCGGTACAACATGTACAATACTTTGATTGCACGATGCCTCTTCCTTGAACATATAGTAAGTAAGAGCAAGCAATTGTAGACTCAGTATTCCCGTAAAGACTTTTTTATCGGACGATGTCACATTTAAAGAGAAACATTTTGATCACGGTATTGGGTAATCTCATTCGCGTATCAGTTTCGCATTCTATATCTTTTACAAAACATAAGTTGAGGTACCGGTAAACCACACCAGCTTTCACTTCCGTTGCGCACCTTGTATTGCTATCATCCTGAAGTCGCCGCTCCAACTGTGACGCCTGGCACGCACAGTCCTCAAAATTGTTCAACAGAAAGACTTAATGTTCAGGTTATACTCAAAAGTTGGGTTGTCATTGGACGGGCATCAACATATGATAAACCATGCTTAATTATAAATATAGATTCTAGCTTACTTGCAACGGACGTTTGATGAAATAAATGGCATGCTGACGTCACAGTGTTGCTTTTGTACCTGCACTGTCCCTTTATCAATTCACCTAACTGCGATCCTTTGATTGGTAGTTTGCTTTCATGCCTGTACCATACTTGCGCTGTGTTTCTTTTTTATGCTTGCAAGCTCATTTCGAGTGCGGGCGCCATAGAGTTGCCATAACAAATTGTAGGCCTGTTGACTACAAGGTGTTTTGCAGGAAAGAACGTTTTACTCATCGGCAACTCAGTTAACGAGGAATGAAGCAACGAGATATTGCAGATTTATCACTGCAGGCCAGCGAACCATTGTTATAGAAAGAGATTTGATAGAGCAAACTTGTGAGTTGGCAGACCAACGTATTGGACACACCTTCTGGCTGCGTGGTAAGAGTCGGCTTTGGTTCAGTTATGTTATGGCACACCGACAGAATGCGGGATTAGCTGTACCACGGGCAAAAACTGAAAGCGAACTACCGGCAACAATTTTTAACATCGTAGGGAAAAATATCGCCAATGACACGGTGTTGCTCACATTTGATCGGGATTGGTACATACTAGTATTGGTACCAAAGATTAACGATGAATGTTGTTTTCTGTCTGTTAAGTATGGCAAAATTCTACATTATGACAATAATTTCTACGCAGCGCACCTGAAAAACAAGAATGACAAAAGCAAATAAGGTCTGCAACAAAAGTATGGAGGTCAACTTTAGAAACACGTATATCAACTTCTGTAGCAATGGGACAAGCAGATCCTACATATACATTGGCAAATGTCAATAAAAAAATCAGCCAGATTAGGCTTCAAAAAAAGAAAAAGTGGGAGAGTGGAGACATATAATGTACAAAGGATCCGGTAAAAAAATTAATGCTACCTCGTAAATCTTACATATCCCCCATCCCCCCATGTCGAATTTTCCACGCCTTGATATTGACCGTATTTACATAAAGAGTTACAATGGCCAGTAGGCAGGAAATGTTAAGTAGTTGAGCTATTTACAACCTTGGGGTTTATTTAAATGCTATCCTGTCATTCCAATGTAAACAGCAGCTGTTACAGATAGCGAAATGTCTTCCACTGTGGGGGTGATTATGATCTGAAAAAAAAGTGGGAGAGTGGAGAAAAATAATGTACAAAGGATCAGGTAAACAAATTAATGCTACCTCGTCAATCTTCTACATATCCTTCATCCCACTATCCCCCGGATGTCGAATTTCCCACGCCTTGATATTAACCGTATTTACATAAAGACCTACAATGGCCAGGAGGCAGGAAATGTTAAGTAGTTGAGCTATTTACAACCTTGGGGTTTATTTAAATGCTATCCTGTCATTCGAATGTAAACAGCAGCAGTTACAGATAGCGAAATGTCTTCCACTGTTGGGTGATTATGACATCTTGAATTATCCTGGATCTTCATTTCTTATGAGTTCTTGTGTGTCTTACATGTAAAAGTTGTAAACATAAAACTGTATAAGGTCCACCACTGGCACACTAATTATCAAAGCAATCGAAACTGTGGTTATTGAGTTATTTATTTTTGACCATTTTCACGTCTTTTACGCTCATTCGCATAATTTTGGCAATGCAAATTTCATTTGAACAAAATTCAATCTATAGCCCAGGATGCATCTACACACCAAATACCAAGCTAAAAAGTGCAGCGGTTAGCGAGTTTTTGATGTTGATACTATGCGTACGTACCTACATAAATACACATATGCATACACGCCACCGGCTTCAGCTTATACGATAACCTCACATTGGTACACCAAATGTGAGCTAAAAATTAATCTATTGATGGCGTTGACTTGAAAACATGGCGCCTCCCCAATAAAAAAGACACAACTCAACCACATTGACGTTTTCGGAGTTTGCCAGAGTAACCTTCAACTGTTTCAAGCCAAGCTACACAAGCTCTTGTCGAAATAAGCTGGGTCAATTCACCAAAGGGAAGCGAAAGATCCTGCTGTGACACATTAGCAAAGCCAAGTTTGTTTGTTTGTGTTTTGGGGGTTTTTTTATTTTTTTTTTGGGGGGGGGAGGGCATGAAAATATCACCAGGACGTTTGTCGGCACGCGGGAAGACTTCATTGTAATTATTTCTTACAGGTAAACAACAGCGGTGTACTTTCTGAATGGTAAAAATATAAAGTGAGTATGTAAGTGTTTGCAAGATGGCTTTTATTTTACAAACTTATTTTAGTTTGACTCTGTCTTCGTTTGGTCTTCAGGACAGGAGAATTCAGTTCTTGTCACAGGGAAGAGTTCTGGAGTTCACCCGAGCTAGGATTCCGCATGATCAACGACAATAAATCGTGGTCCCTCTTTGAAATGCAATTATACAGCAGCTCTTCTGGGAGAGCTGTGACATAGTGGGTGGACTTGATTGAGGCGCCCCGGTTTACCTGACCGGAGCTTCACCGGTTTTTTTTTTCCGTCACGTGGCCGCAATATTGTAGTCGGGATCCCAGAATAGCTGCGCACGCACAATCTCCGAACCAATCAAGTACGAACTCAGTTGGCCCGCGTGCACCGGTCTACACGGGTCGCCCCAATCAAGTCCGACCAAACAGATAGACCGATATGGTACACCTTGCTGCACTACGCCCCCAGCGACAGAAAGTGTAAGACACTGTTTATGCGTGTGTTTACATTTGTCCACATGTAACTTCTCTAACGAATATTAATTGTTTTCTCCTTACCACGTGTTAAAAGTTTTTGTGAACAAGTTGAAAGGCAACATCGAATACTATCCCAACAAAAAATAAAATACAGTAGTTTATATATTTACTTCAACTACATATCAACGGATAAAATGACCATAATTACCGAGGCGGACCTGGATTTTCTGATAAAACAGGCGATCAACTTTTCTTTTTTTCCGCATAAGTGTTCTATTTGCCGTGCTTTGTGATCCCCCGCCCATTTCCTTGGTCCTATTTGTATAATATTTTTCCTTCGCCCACATGAGTCATGTTGAAATACATCGATGTCCAACTTGCCAATGCCGCAAACACAGTCGCCATATCCATTCTATTTTGACAAAACTAGATTTCGGTCATGACAAGAATTCATTTTTTTTCAGAGAAAAATCAATCGAATGTTTTCACCAAACTGTATTCACCCAATAGAACAAAAATAATGCAGCCGCATTATCAAAAACAGCTGCTGTCCCCTTTAAGGTAGAACGCGCCTCGGGACAGATATTCGGACTCTCAAACTTTTTCAATTCTTTTCTGATCTACCACTTGTGGGGGTTCGTTTTAAAGCTCTTGGTGTAAGAAAACTTTTCACCGGCTTAGTTTTTCGAAAATCGAAAAATTATTTTTTTCTCAATAGAGTTAACACAGGGATAGCGGCCATTTTGACTTTCAAATATTGGTAAATCTTGAGTAATTTGTTTCTCTAATTCCAAAATTTTCACGGTGACCCCCGATTTTTATTCTTGATTTTGAAAGAGAATGATTAAAATATTCTTTAAGGAAAGTTTGAGCAAAAGTTTAAGTCTTTCACTTTCGAGGTGCATACTACCTTAACGTAGAATGCGCCTCGGAAACGGATATTTGGACGCCCAAACTTTTATTATTCTTTTCTGATCTACCACTTGTTGGCGTTCATTTTAAAACTCTTGGTATAAAAAACGTTTTCACATGCTTAGTTTTTCAAAAATTGAAAATTAATGTTTTTTTCTCTCCATAGGTCGGAGTATAATACAATGAAAGCGGCCATTTTAAATTTCAAATATCGATAAAGCTTATGTAATTTTTGTCTTTTGTGCCAACATTTGATCCCTATTTTTGTTCTTGACTTTGAAAGAGAATGGTTGCAATATTCCTAAAGCAAAGTTTGAGCAAAGGTTTAAGTCTTTCACTTTTGAAGCGCATACTACCTAAAAGATGAGCATCATACAGTGATTAGAAATTTCAAACTTCCATTCTTGGTACGGGTCATATAATGGTAAATTGGCCTTATGTATTGCTAACTGTGTCATGTTGGACTTGGTCAAAGTTGATATAAATGACGTCACGTACAATAACTATACATGTATGTCTCTTTATTGTTTCACATGAAAATGTTTCAGTACCATTGGCTAAAAGAGTATGCGCATTACGATTGGCTGAACGCCATGCAGTTTGTTTTATAGACATCGTGTTCAGCCGTATTGTACAGTTAAAGGTAAAACATGCCCCAGGGACAGATATTCGGACTCTCAAATTTGACCATAAATTTAGAGGGAGGATGTCGTCGGAACTGCGCGTGTGCGACTTTCTTGTTTGCAAACAGTGTGTTTTATGCATGATATCTGGTACACCACGTCAACATGGCTGCAACAACATTTAAATTTTACTATATTCATTGTTGACACATTTTAACTTTCATCAATCGCCAGCGTACCCTAGGAACAGTGTTTACATCGGTCGTGGGGGTTCCTGGCAACCTTTGAGCAGAGTTCCGACGACACTCTCTCTTTTAAGTCTTTCACTTTCCAGCAGGCGCACAGTCTTAACAATTAAACGAAAAGAAACATAAATACCACGGTTTCAACAACTCATTCAAATCACAGACTTGTTGAACAAAGTTTAGTGCTATTTTATTGTTCCTGTACTCTATTCACCTTGCCGACGAGCACTGTTGAACTTTTTGCTAAACAACATCGCAGATGTCAGAAAACATGAACGTTGTTGCGTGCAAAACCATAATTGGCCCGAGAGGGCGCACTTCACAACAACAAACCTTTTGTAGGCAGGCAGCAGCCATGACAACATATAATCATTGGAGTAAAACCAGCAAAATGTAAAACGCTAACATTACCACAACTGATCACTGCCCACTTCTAGAGCGAATCCGCTTGACACGGTTCAAGGAAAATAAAAGCAACACAGCGGCAGGAGCGAAGATAGCTCAACGTGTGTACGATTTCCAAGTTCAGTTTCACAGTCAATGACATTGGTCACAGTCATTAAATGTTCACCGCGTATTTATACAATGTGCGTGGGAATAAACGCTCTTTCGGCTTGTAATTAAAATACAGCTGCTCGGGTGAAAAAAAGTTCCGAAATTTGTCTATCACGATAAGTTACAAAAAGAGTTCTTTCTGGTCATAAACTTACGCCTCATGCCCCCATCCGTCCTTGGTATCTTCGGCAAAAATCCTGTCCATAGTAGTTCTCCTTAAATAAACTGTTGACGCAGTAACAATATTTGAAAGCAAGTAATGTGTCGCAACAGAAAAATTAATGGCAAGTCACACAGACAGTTTTTTCTCTCCCCGTCCTTCGCACCCATAAAATACTATGTAGAAAGAAAACATAATTTGCAATAAGTACAAAGTTAACGAAACCTGTTGCCGAAACCTGAAACCAAAGAGGTGTAGAGAAAAGATAAGAAAACACAACAACAGAATTGTATCACTGCATTTGTTTTGTGAACTGTCAACTTAGGACCAGAAACGAATCTCTCTTATTTTCTCGGCCAAACACAATGTATTCTCGATGGCTAAGTCATCCGTTTGTAATCTATTTTTTCTGTTTAAAGATGACAACCCGGTGGTTTTGGCTGTCCGTGACAATGACTTTGTATGGGTCATCAGAAGTGACAACCACTCCCCTTGGAACGTTCAGCTCGTCTTCGGCGGCATCGACCCGACAGATGAATTGCCCGTCAGGTGTGAACATTTGGACTTTGTCGTCGCTGGTCACGAAGATGTTGTCGCTCTTATCCAGGGCAATGCCTCTCGGATGCTGGAACTCGCCATCCGCGTCTCCCTGTTGGCCGAACTTGTGAGAGTACTTTCCGTCCTTGTCGTACACCTGGACACGGTTATTCTGATTGTCGGCGATTATGATGCTCCCGCGGCTGTTCCTCGCCATGAAGCAAGGCCGGAGGACTTCACCATCCCCGTCGCCTTCATGTGCCATCGTGTCCCGAAAAGACCCATACCTTGAAAAGACCTGAATACAGTTCGTGGTAATATCAGATATGTAGAAGACGCCCTTTCTGTCACAGCTGACAATACCACAGGGTCTCTTAAGACGATCCTCGTCCCAAAATATCATCTTGACTTTGCCCTCCAAATCACAGATTATCACGGTCTTGTTTGGCAAAGTCGGACACGATCAGCTCGTCTTGGTTCAGCACCTCTATTGCCATGGGAATCACTTCATCCTCCATCTCGGGGATGGTGAACATCTTCAGGAATTCGCCGTCTCTGTCGAAAAGCTGATACGCCCGTTTCCGGTGTCAGCGACGACTAGGTTGCCGTCTGGCATGATTGCTACCCCATCGGGATAATGGAATTGCCCATCGTCTTCACCGTGTTTTCCGAATGATGAAAATAGTTCAAAAGTCGGACAAATCAAAGGGGCTTCACGTTTCTTCTTTCTTTCACCGGTCACTATCTTACCCAATTTGTCTTTGACGACCTTCTTCTCCACACTCTTGCTTTCTCAAATTTCAGCGCCACCAACACCGGGATGTGCTCGATGTCTTCCTCGGGGAACTTTTTCACGCGTTCGTCAAGCTGCTTTTCCAGGCACAGTATCCCGACTTCGTTGCTCTGTTTCAACAAGTCTTCTGCGAACGACCGACACCCGTCGTAGTTTCCCCTCAGCTTCTTCAGCTTTTCCAATTTTGCTTTCAAGGTTTTCATCCTGCTTCCGTATTCCCGCTCCAACTCTTCCTGCAACTCTTGCTCCTGCTGATCTATCTGCAATCTAATTTTAGTGAAGTGGTCGCCCATGTCGTGCCCTGCGTTCTCATTGGCTTCTTCGAGCTCTTTCGTCATTTCCGTTAGCAGCGTCATAGTCCTGTCTATCGTCGAGATTTCGCGTTGCAGGGAGCTCTTCAGGTCCTCAACCTTCGATCTCGTCAGGGCGGCTGCTTCGTCTATCTCTTCATGATCGTGATCGGGTTTTGAATGTTCGTACACAGAACACTCCAAGCATATGGGTATCTCGCAAGTTCGACAATAGAGCTTTAGTTGGTTGCCCTCGTGGCTTGGACAGATAACCGGTTTCATAAAGGGAGACTCGTCGCTGTGCATGATCTCAAATTCTTCCATAGTGACCAGTTTGTGGTTCCTGGTAACGCGGATCTTGCCGTGACTGTCAGTGCAACCAGTGCAGAAAGACTGGCCACACTCGATACAGTACGACGCCACCGGATACTTGGAGCAGCTCTCGCACATCTGCCGCCGTACTTGCTCTCGGACCGCGAGACCAACTCCAGCAAATTGTTCAGGAGCTGGTTGTCCGCCATCGCCTGCACGCCCGCCTTCGGTATCATGAACGTTTTCCTGCAGAGGGGACACTTTGGCCTCTTCCTCCTCTCTGCGTCAGACGCTATGCAAGTCTCGCAGAATGAATGGAAGCATGGTAGGATTTTGGGCTTCTGGAATCTTTCTAGACATATCGGACACTGCAGAAAGCGATCATCCATCTCTTTATGGACAACCCGTCCTGATAATGCTGCACCCATCTCACCAGACTGAAATAGAAGAGAAGGCCAACGGATTAATATCACTGCTAATAAATGTTATTTCTAATCGCGTTTGAAAGTAAATTTTCCCAGTACCATTTTATATTTTACACTACAGCATCTATTTATAAAATCGTTGAACTATTACTATCTAGATAGTCTCATAGCCGTCGAGATATCTACATGACCGTCAACCTCTTTTTAGAGAAAATGACGACCGAAGCTGTGCAATTAAATACTTAACAATCCCTCCTGTCGTCTTAGAACAATAAGAACTGTATTGCCCCATAACTTTCCGCTTTAACCCTTTGAGCGCCAAAGTCAATTTTGTCACCTTTAATATATACCCTAGTCAGTTTTTTACAGATTTTCAACAAAATTTTGATAAAAATCTGTAGCCCACGAAATGCAATGTCCATTCGGTCCAAAATTATCAAAACAATTTTGGAAAACTTCACAAAAATTGAGGAAATGTTGCTTAAAATTTTTGTGGGAAAAATTACAGCACTCAAGGAGTTAACATCAGAACTACCACACACAGCGCACAGTCTCTTTATCGAATCGCGAGCTGCTATGGTACAGCGTATGCCTCAAAATGACTGGCAAAAACTGTACGTAGAAATCTACCTAATTTTCCGCCAGTTTCATTCCCGATTGGTTGGTTAGTATCACGTGTGCATGTTTCCACTATTGGTCCAGTGACCTCTTGTCACAGATTAAGGTTGAATTGCATGGTAGTGTTTGAACTTTGAATGTAGGGTATATCAATAATAACGCCAAGAATGATTAAATGTACGCCGACATCGGTCAAGCATAGAATACAGAGTGAATAATCGTGTTTTGGTGACAAGAAGTGGCAATATAATCACATAATTTACAACACTTGACAACTTGAACACGGCGAATGCCATTACTTTCAAGAACGCGAAGAAACAGCTCAGATCATGAACTATGTCAACTCGAAGGTACTACATCACGTAGTTTTGTAAGCTTACTCGATTTCTATTTGATCAGTTTTTTTCCTATTAAGTTATCAATGTTGATGTCTCCGGCTACAATGGACTAATAAACGGTCATTTAATAGCCTGAGTGTTATATTGCTGTCACCGTGACAGCAAAAGCAGGTTGTTTGAAGACACAACCTGTGTTCAGGCTTTCTGTAGCAAATAAAGTTTTCACACGAATCTTCGTTGGATGCTGGCTCGTTTGAGTACGAATCACGAAAGTTTGACACTGGATAGAATCGCCTACCACACTGTGGTGATCTAAAAAGGGTAGATCGTCCATGTAGCCGACACGAACACGAAGTGTCTCTAAAAAAGATCCAAAGCTGCCGTCAAATTCACCTTTAACAACTCATCAATATGCAGGTTGGTCACGCTCCTGACAGTCTGGGAGTGGATGGTGGTAATCCTGCGGTAGAGGGTACTCAAGAAGTTGCCCATCTGTGTGCGAAAACAGGAGTCTGCCGTACGTTTGGGCTGCGATGTGATACGATACATGTATGCTGCCCTGGGACGGAGAACAAAGCGCCGTAAATCGTGGCATGGATGTTTGTTTAAAAGACCGAAAGAGATCCCGCAAATAATTTAGCGCCCACTCGACTTGTCAAGTGGAATGGGTCTGCTTAGATTTATCCGTAGGTGGTTATTTCATCGCGCAGGAATGAATGTTTAGGCGCAGTTGGGGGGACGGGGATCTATGTCAAGTGTGTAGACAAACACAGTTACATATAAGCAACTTTTCAATTGCCTATATCCATGAACCGGCAAAGTAGATTTCTACCCTGTCACATATCTTGTGTTTATGAATTTTAAACAGCAACACCCCTACACACAAAACCGTACTTCCAAAATGAATCATATGTAATTTTTTTCATGCATCCACAACGCTCGAAGGTCGAAGCCAATTGAGGTCAACATTAAGGTGGCCTCGTCCCAGGAGCGTCCCACTCGCAGCCTCGAACCCGGCCGGTTAAAATTACAATAAAACAAATATTATTTTCTCTGTAATTTTTCGATGCATCGTGCTGTTATGACCTCGGTAAACGTTTTGTTTGGCTAACCTGCCCCTTCAGTTTCTTATCTGTCAGGCCATACTGTGAACAGTGACACCGGCAGCCATTTTAGTGTATCGAAACATGTTCAGCTCTTGTTTAATGATTAACTCGATCGCAATGGCAGTGATATCAGCACCTCGCCCACTTGTCAGTTGGTAAATATTCAGTTAGTCACGGTAGATTATGACGACAGTATATCAGTAGATCAATACATCGTATACTTAACATGCTTAAATGTACATCTAATGAATCACAAATGAAATGCCATACTTAGCCATTTTTTATTATCTGTTCATTTGTTTTCAGAATGATCTAAGAACGGCAGACATCAATTATAGTAAAGGACGCCGCTTTATTTTAAATGGGTTAACAACTTCCTACTATCACAGTATCAGCCTTCTTTGACTCAGTATATACAGCATTATTACGAATGCTACGAGATGTGATTAACGATGCGAAGTGTACGTCATTACCGATACTCGTTATATTTAAGAAGGACTGTGATAATACTATTGCAATATTAATTCAGATTAAACCACTCGCACGTGATTCAAACATACATGTACTAATAGCACTACAACTGATGGCTGTTTAATAGATAGGTGTTGACTAAGTAAGTGAGTGAGTAAGTAAGTGATATTTATTCAGTACTACAGGCCATTGGCCTTCATGTACAGCGAAAACAGGAAATGAATGATGAATATCAAGGACAGACGTGTTCTCTCTTCATGGTACATGTCTGCATTTATTAACGTTATTCTTGATACCAAATATGTACACTTCATGTATTATTTAAAGCCCCAATAGCTGCAAATTTTATACATTATTTTCATGATTTTATTTTCAAACCAAAGTTGGATTGTGTAAATGTGCTAACTGAAGGACATTTATATAGAAGTATCACTGCTCGCTGATTTGGATCAAGCCTACACTTTTAACAGGTTAAATAATGAACGGGTGCCGCGCTCATAAAATGGCGTCCCCAAGAATAGTACAAAAAACACAGTACTTCCTACACACACATCTTTGTCCTACCAGAAACAAGCATGATGCCATTTACTTGAATGCAAACACACGATGGCCAACATTTTGTTGTTGTAATCTTTATTTTCTCTGTCATATGATTATTTTTTGAAAATGGCGGGAAATCTAAAATGATGTTAAAACGTTTGAATTTACATGCCACTTTCGACGTTATGACAGTGTTATACACTTTTTCAGTCTTTATTAGGTCTTATTCAAAGAGATGTCTTAGAAAACAAGATATTTTGAGATCAGTTTACAACACGTTCGCAGCTATTTGGGCTTTACTTATCGATTTTTTAAGTGAAGGATTTCAACGCATGCGGCTTCACATACGGGAATTGGGTTTATGGGGAATGTCATGTCCTTTTGCCACTTATTTTTCATGGATTTAATGATTAAAGGGCCAGTATAGTGCCAACTTTTGATAATTTTTTTCACTATTTTTGAATGTGAACCATAATTCCTTGTCCTACTCCCCAAAGAATGTTGATATACACATTGTTCAGCTTGTCAACTCAGCCCCTATGGTTGTAAACTGCAATTGCTATCGTTGAAAAGGGACTTCTGATCTGGACTTGAATTCCAATGTAAACAATAACGATGCATTTTACACATATAGATGCTAAGTTGACAAGCTAAATAGTGGGCGTTTCAACATTCTTTGGGGAGTAGAATAAGAAGTTGCAATTGATGTACAAAATAAAAACAAAGAAAAAATTCATCAAAAGTTAGCATTACTGGCCCTTTAACTGTTTTCATTTTACGTATAGAGAAGTGAAACCTGTCTTCCTCTTGATCGATAATGACACCTGACCCTTCTTTAAGGTAATGGTACGCCCGTCGAAACTTTGCAGACACATCATCGAGCGATACTGTACAATACTTTATTTATTACGTCATAAAAAGGGCGAAACTAAAGGTTCAAACTGGCACAATCAATAATTAGTAATGTATTGAGCCGAAGTGGGAAAATACCGGCAAATTTACTGATATTTGCGCCAAAATGGCGACCTGTCTCTTTGTTGGCTCAGTAGGAAGCATAGATATTTTATTGTCTCAAAAAAACACAAGGATGCCGTTAACTTGCTCGAAGACTTTCAAAATATATCAACAAAAAGACTTCAGGCCAGCGATCAACAGTGAGGTTTTGAGATTCAGGAAATCTGTGCCTGTTTAAGCTTTATTAGCACAATGTCCCGACAAATTTTTGCCTCGTTATTGTTAAAGATCTCGTTAACTTCGCCTTATAACATTGTTCATTATATGTTGGAATTTCATGGAAAGAACTGCTGTTGAATACAATCAAATTTTTATTGCAATAGGCATCATGACAAATTCGTTATTTTCCGTGTCTTCACTAGGATGTGTTACTATATCCAAAGCTTATTTGAGACCTCTTTCAATAGCACTACAGACAAACATAGATATCTTTGTTTGTCTGTGATAGCACCAGTCTTTCAAAGCGCGAACGTGGCTGGGGGGCGAGAATTATGTTTTCCGCCACTTTTACCTGCCATGTTATAAACCTACCGACTCAGATACTTTTTCGAAGCTTCAAAAAGAGAGCGCAGAGTTCTCAAATTTTGCCGTTTTTCGTTGGTCTCAATAACCAACTGAAATAAAAGATACAAATAAAATTAAACCGGTCTTAACTATTTCCAGACGGAATGTTGCAGGAAACAGCTAATTGTTGGTTTAATATCTTGACACTTGTGTAGAGTACTGTGTTTTTGTCTGAGCCAGCACAGGATGCAAAATCTCGAACGCAATTGCTCAGCTCAATGTCGCCATTGTTTCTGAGACTCTTTACGGACGTACTGAACAAATGACCACTACTTATCATATAAAGAGGACAGTATTGTTTTGTGTTTTTATTAATGGCTACTTTGACCATTATCTTTGTTGTGTAATATTTACACAGTAACGCTGTTGAACCTTGGCCTGTGAAATATCGAGCCACCACTGAGTGAGCGGCACACTACTGTATCAAACATATGCCGAATATGATAAAAGTATTCTCTCCATGCCGATAGCATTCCTATCCGTCCGCCTGAAGAACAATAACATTTCTGTTTTGGGTTTATCTCTCTCTAATTCTGTCATAGGACAGGGATTATTGTCAGGAATTCTACGTCACTGTTTGTGGAAAGTTCCTCGATGATCAAGGAATGTGATGCCATTACAGATGTATTAGATCATGATGACAGCATATGTATTGTCCAAATGAGTGTCATCGCTATTTTTGTCAATCAATATTGTTTTGCTACATTGTAACTGTTACGCGGGTTATGGGTTGTCTGCCGTTGAATTGCCGCCATTTCGAAGAAATACCGCGCATTTCTGTGTCGCTCAGTTCCAGAACCTGAGAACTCGTTACATTGTCGCTCTGTGTGTACATGTATGGTGACCTACTGAGTCAATATCCACACAGCCATTTGCGATTGTTTATACACTCCACCAACCTTAAATGCAAATTATGTAAAAAACTTGGTTTTGGTTCTGTATCGCTAGCTTTTTATATTCGAAAACTTCCTTCTTTTCTTGAAGTAAGTCGCTTTTGATGTTTCATTTGTCAACAACCAAACTGTGATGGGTATAAGCCAGTTTGTGAATGAAAGATTATGTGTTGCGAAAATACTGAAGTGACGCTTTAAAACTCGTATCACAACTCAACATATTGCAAACCACGACGCGCCGAGACCTTAGGGAAGCACGTGTAAAGCGCCGAAAGGAGAACTCAGACTTGCTTGTTCGAACCTTATCACAACAACATTGGGGCAAAGTCAACTGCTTGCCTATCATAATATCCGGCGAAGCTACAGGGGGCACTCCACGTGAATTATAACGGTAGTGGAAATCCTGAAGACAGAATCTAGGGCAAATCAATTCGGTTTCCAAACGACTCCAGATCTTGTGTATATTTGATGTGTACATCATTATCAAGTTTCGCCCTAGTCATTACGTGGTCCGCTCAACTACTGCAAGTACTAGTAGACCAGGCGACTCGGATAATTCCAGCAACACGACTAATCGTTGAAATGGCTTACCTTTGTCGTGACGTCAGGAAGATTTTACTGTATCCACTCGAGATCCTTTGGCAGTTACGAGATTCTCAGCAAAATGTATATACATTCACATTGTCTCCTATCGCATAAATAACAAGAACCGTCGAAAATCGACAATTTGTGAATGCGATTTTTCATCGGCGGATAACCTGTACCGTCTGTAAAAGCTAATACCTTTGTCTGCAGTGAACGACATGACGTCATATCCTAATATCACGTGACAACGACTTGTTTGACATTCTCGCGTTGTTACGATCTAGGAGATATCACTTCCCGATCGACAGATTTTACAATTAATTCCGCATTTGAATTGCGATTTTTATGGACGGCATGAAAACCAAAACCCACTCTGTCGAGGTGAAGGCTGGCCCGGGAAGGATACGGAAAGCCCTCGCTGTAGCTGGCACAAAATGTTGTCGGCAACTTTGGAACCAACGAATGCACGTCACAGCCTATCAACTTAAGATTACATACGCGTCGCGTGGACGTGGTATTTAGCTCACCTTTGACCCATATCACGGTAACCTTCCCATGGCATTCTTTGTGTACAAATCGATATCTTGCTCCGGTTTTGCTCCGAGATTAAGGAAATAAGTTAAGGATATATACAGGGGCTATCATTTGAAAAAGTTTCTCCATATTGAAAGTTTTTAATTTGCCGCTTTGGAATATCATTACGAAATATAGATATACAGATGGATACTTTTCAAAGACAATATCTCCGGACATGTTTTGTAAGCTTGGTCCCAAAGTTCTAAACAAGAAAACAAACGACTCGTTAGCAATTGTGTTAGAGGGCGTTGTCACTGTCCGTCTGAAGTTGTTTGTCTTCTCTATACTCTCATTCTAATAAATGAATTACGTTCCACTCCATTCATTCATAATGATGGATCAGCCAGAGGGGCAGCTTGGGATCAGCCAGAGGGCAGCTTTATTACAGACAAGTAGAGCAAAGTATACAGTACACATTATAACTGGGTGCGGGAGCTAATGGCGTGGCGGAAGCGGTTGAAATGTATTACCCGCGTCACCTGTGCCGTCCAGGAAAAACCAGAGGTAAAAAAACCTTAGATTAGGGAAATTCTCTGGAAAGCTGTGTCCGAAAACAGTGCATAACACAGGACCACGGGTGGTGTCGGACTTCACCACTTTCGTTCATTCCCTAAATACGAAAACACAACAACAACATTGTTTTTGAAGATAACTTGGACGAACCCGTCTGTAGGCTGCTGAAGTGCCTGGCTAGACTGAATACCTAATTCCAAACTTCCAACTTATAGCTCCGTAGCCCCGCCCACGCATTAATCATTAATGCCACGTGCCAAATTTACGTAACGTGAAGACATCAATTTCTCTCTATACTATCGAACCGCGAGAAATTATATTTCTTTACAGTGCAGAGATGAAATATATTGTAGCAAATTATTGCACGTATACGTCCGGCCCGTCAACAAACTGATTCACGTGACCTATGGGAAGGAGTTTAAGATATGTACCATGGGTATATATATATATATATATATATATATATATATATATATATATATATTATATATATATATATATATATATATATATAAAATCGGTCTTTGAGTCCTTGGTTCAAGTCGGTGTCGGTGAGCAAAAATGGTCGCTGTGAAGAGTGTAATGAATCAATTGCCGACGCTATAGGATTTTGAGAGTTCATCGTCGGATCAAGGCGAACGTGGTGCATCAGCGTTGAGGATGCTCAGTAAGCTGTGCCTTGATCATCCCGGATCGACCCCCTTTCCCCTCCCGGGCGCATCGCGTTCACTCCGCTCATGTATTTCACTTCCATTGGTACGGTATATAATAAGTACATGAGGAATTACTTTGAAATAGTACAGCTACTTACAGTCACGCATTCAAGTCAATTTTTGACTCCAGCAAAACAAAACCACAATATTTGACAGGCTGATATTCAATTTATGCTGATGCATGTTTTACAATTACCTAAATAAAATTTTAAAACCAAACCAAACAAACACGCGAGCTTCAAATAAGTATTTATTTCAACTGAAACGGAATAAGAACTTCATGCACGTACATACACTCCATCGGAAACCTGGAAGATATTTTAAAAAGGACACATTTTAAATCCTAATGCTCAATATAATAGGTCTGAAAGAACTTATTGAGTACTAACAGAACATGCATTTACTGCAGATGAAAATCTATGGGTACAAAATAATTATTAGGTGCAGTGTCTCGCAGTATATGGCAAAGGATGAAAATTGCACTTGATAATTGTCCGGGAATTCTCTAGAATTTCCAGTGTTTTGACATTACCTAAATTTCCAGTGTTTTTACATCGCAGAAAATGTACGCTTGTCTATCGCTCTCGTAAACTTGTCTATTGCTCTGTCTCTTAACTCTAGTCTTAAAGCGCTAGACTGTGAAAAATGACCAGTTGTAGAGTATTAGGCCTGCTACTTCGACATCGAAAATAAACGCGACAAAACTGCCTGGCTTGCCTACAATAAACAACTGGTACGCCTTTGATTCCAAAGTGACCGTCCCTAGGGAAGGGTTCACAGTGACGTCATACTTTGGTCGAATTTGGATTGCAGCTAAACAAAAAGACATGTTCAGAGTGTGAACGTTTCCTTTGTACGTATGTATGTATGTATGTATGTATGTATGTATGTATGTATGTATGTACGTACGTACGTATGTATGTATGTATGTATGTATGTATGTTTGTTTGTATGTATGTGTGTATGTATGTAATACATCCAGTAAGGCTGTAACCTAGCTTTTTATATATTCATGTTTCTCTAATTTGAAACCGCACAGGTTGAAAACGTTCATAAAATGTTACATCTTGTTGGTTATCAAAATTTTTACTTTTTTCTGAGATTAAACTGATCCAAACTGATTGTAGCATACAGTGTGCTCATTCACTGTTCCCGGTCGTATATTCTTATAAGGTTGCAGTCCGAGTCGGATACAACGACTTCACAGGGCACTCGCTGAGTGACAGCGACGCCAACGGGCGTGCCTAGTTCGTCATCGTCAGAGTCCACTCGGCAGATAAACTTCCCGCTCGGCGAGTACATCAGAACGCCTCCGCTGCAGGCTGTGAAGATGTTGTCGTGCACGTCGACCGCCACGCCCCTGAGGTCGTTGAAGCCCTCCGAGTTCTCGTTGTCGTCGTCGCTGGCCCCGAAGCAGCGCACGAAGTCTCCCTCGCTGGTGAAGATTTGCACTCGGTTGTTGCCGGAGTCCGACACGACGAGTTCCTGCTTGCTGTTGAGCGCGATGTAAGACGGTCGCTGCAATTGTCCGTCTTCATTTCCATAGCAACCGATGACCTTCACCTGCTTCCCCAGGAGACTGAAGACGTGAATGCAGCCGTCTTCCGAATCGACCACGTAAATGCTGACGGCATTTTTCTCCCCAAAGGCCACCACCCCAGTCGGAGCTTTCAGTATGCCTTCGCCGATTGTCCGAATAATCTTCCCGTTTTGCGTGACGATGTACACCACTGCGTTTACGTGATCGGTTATGGCGTATCTTTCGCGAGTGATGGGGGCGATGTCTATAGGGTCCTCAGCCACGTCCAGTTTCGTCATATACCGACAGCTCCACGTGAAGAACTGTACTCTTTTGCTGCCGCGGTCGGCGACTATGACGTCACCGTTCAGCGAGAGAGCGACCCCATGAGGGCTCTTGAGACGTTTACTGCCGAATTTCTCCATGACTTGAAAATGCATGGTGGGATATTCAAACGAGTTCGCTGCCATGGTGACGCGTCCCCTGATTGGCTAGAAGTCACTCGGTTCGAGAGGGAAACCCACACTTCTGCAAAAAAAAGGAACATTCGAAATCTGGTGAAATTATCAGAACTGAATTTATGTAAATTTCTTTTAAATATAAATAAGTTTTCTCAAGAGTGAGAATATGGTAAGATGTGAACACAAATAGGCAACATAATGGTCATCTTGACCTCATTGGATAGCTAAATTTTGCACTATCAGGCCAAATAAAAATGTAATTTTTGGTATTAAACCCGACCTACCCCAGGAAACCTGGCCGCTGACCCTGAACATTTTTTCGCATTTTCAAAATAATTTCGCGTAAATATTCTAAATTTACCGTATTCTATGGGTCTCAGCCAACAAAAGGAAAAAACTTACTTCCAACCTACCGACCTTAATTTTCGGAGGTATACGTCACCGCAAGAACACTTTTTTATTTGGCTTTATACAACAGGGGTATTTCTAGGACACTGATGTAACTATTGCTCTTATTTGCAAAATTAATTAATGTTGAGGGTGCATCGAATTGATATATATTCCGTATTTGTCCACAGGTTGTATAAACCATTGGGTGGGGACGTCACCGTGTCAGTCAGTCACTCTTGGTGTACGTGATTGCATTTTTATTTTTTTTCTAATGGTGCGTCCATGATGACGTGTCTCGTTACACATACCATCTATCAACAGCACTAATAAACCGCTCATTCCGTTCACAGGCGCCCGTGGGTTGGGTACTCTGCTAGATCGATCGATTTTCTGCTCGATCGATCTACTAGTATCGATACCGTGCTCGATCTGCCCGCCACGCGTGGCGGGCAGATCGAGCATGCGATCGATAGATCGAGCAGAAAATCGATCGATCTAGCAGACTACCCAACCCATGGGCGCCTGTGATTCTGTTGTCTCCATATGGGACGACAAATGTTATTACGCACGAGTATAGAACTGCACATTGCCCATTTATAAAATACACAATGTCCCATGGCAATTTTAGTCGTGGCAATCTGATTCGTATAGCGCTCTTCTGTAGCGAAATTGCTATAGTTCTAGCTAAGATAGCTATAGCTATGAGATCGTTACCACCAAACCTTGTTTGAACGCTGAATGCAGTGTGTTAAATGTTACAGGCAAATGTGTGTTGTTAAGGAACGGACCCTTCAGAGATTTCAGACCGTGCATGTATCGGGGTCCAGACACTTCGCACCAAAACCAGTTCGCCCACACTTCTTCGCCCCCAAACCATTTCGTACCAAAACCACCTCGTCCCAAGTACACTATTTCGCCCAACGCCACTTCGCCCCAAGTACAACCTCGTACTAAAACCACTTCGCCTAAAGTATAGTACCGTCAACTCGTCCTAAAACAACGATGCCACGACTTATCATGACGTTGCTTTTACCTGCAACTCAGACGCATTAATGTGGGTATTTTGGCTACCACGAACCATTTATTCTTGCACGAAACCAAAAACGGTATTTTAGTGAAAAGAAACACGCAAACTACTGTCACTGAACGCTACAACTCAGGTGTCCTGCGCGGAATTGCACGATGTCATTTTCTCAAAATGCGTACAATTTCATGATTTCAGCCCGGGGGATGATAGAAAAGTGATTAAAACTTCGATGGCTGTGGTTGGTTATTATTTTCAGGTTTTAACGGTTAGCGATAAGTTTGGGGCGAAGTGGCATTGTTTTGGGGGTGAACGGTTTGGGCGACGTGACGTTTGGGGCGAAGAGATTTTGGTACGAGGTTGTTTTGGTGCGAAGTGGTTTTGGTGAGAAGTGTCTGGGAACCCATGGATCATGGACTTGAAGGCCCCCCCCTCCCCCCCTCCCCCCCCCCCCACCGACTGAAACATCCGTCGCTCGAGGGCGCTCTCTACTCGAGCGACGGATCTTTCAGTCTTACGCGGTGCGTGCGGGTCGCGAAGCGAGTTCAGGTGCCTTTATAGGACACTAGTCAGATCGAAAGAGTACAATTTGTTCTCGCTTTCAAAGAGTGGAGTAGATATATTTTCACTAAACTGTCACTTGAATAGTTTTTGCAAACAGTAAGGCGAAAAATCTAGCAATGCTGCCGGGCCGGGGTAAGTCTCACTCAGTATTATAATTTCAAATTTGACCAGCTTTCTCCGAAGAGTTCATTTCATGATACCCGTGGAAAAAAAATATTTTAGGGACGTGACTGACAGGCTGTGAATGTAGACAGAGCAGAAAGAAATGATATCGGACAAAACCACTTCGCGTACTCCTCAAAACAAGGAAGAGAAATTCAGAATCAAAAGCGTCCCTCAAGCGCCTGAATTTCTCAATCAAAGATTGTTTACAGCCGTTTGTAAAGAAACTGTACAGTGCTTGAAATAGACTAACACGAGAGAATGAAAGGGCACAGCGTGCAAAACAAGGACAGAAAGTACAGTTACATGACATTTATTGATTTCGGTATAAAAGACTGCGCGAAGAAAGACACACTGTGGAGAAAGCTAGGAAACAATGGTGATGGGCGGATTGACAGACTGACATATGGACAGAAAATGCGTCGACACTGGCGCGTTGGCATGGCTTAGGCGCACGTCCTGTTTCTATGGTATTGTCGGGGCCTGAGCACGCTGAAAAGGAACCGAAAATGGATCTAGGTTATGTGGACACTGACAAAAGAAGCATTCTCGACCCCTATCAACCATTTTCTGATACTTAAATGATAATTAGGCCACGTTCTGTTGAGCGGTGTAGTCTTCCCCGATAACACCACCAAGTCGACAGATTAAGATGTAACGGCGCCATTGTTTGGCGGAGCAACACAAAAATTCGTTGTTTCAGGCGGACAGCATGTCACGAATTTTACCAGCCCAGCATGCCTGCACGATTACCGTGTTGACAAAGCTGTCGACAGAACTCGTATAAATTATTGACGGAATTTTGTGACGCCCTTACGTTGAGTAACTGCTCTGTATTATTTGGCAAGACTTCGCTGACAAAAAAGAAGGTCGCCATGAAAAAAAGCCTGTAAAATCGAGGCACAACTTTGGCAGCCCATTTCAGAATTTTTAAGGTAGTATGCACCTCGAAAGTGAAAGACTTAAACTTTTGCTCTAACTTTCCTCAAGGAATCTTTCAATCATTCTCTTTCAAAATCAAGAATAAAAATAGGGGGTCACCGTGCAAATTTTGGTACTAGAGAAACAAATTATCCAAGATTTACCGATATTAGAAATTCAAAATGGCTGCCATCCCTGTGTTAACTCTATGGAGATAATAAAAAAATTCGAATTTCGAAAAAATATGCCACGAAAAAGTTTTCTTTCACCAAGAGCTTTAAAATGAACCCCCACATGTGGTATATCAGAAGAGAATTGTAAAAGTTTGAGAGTCCGAATGTCTGTCCCCGAGGTGCGTTCTACCGGCGTAAGTTAGAATGCGCCTAAGAGACAGATATTTCAACGCGGAAACGGTTTTACACTACTTTTTAAATTTCTGATCCACAACTTGTGTGGCTCATTTTGAAGCTCTTGACGTAAATAAAATCTTTACTATCTTATTTTTGTGAAAAATCAAAAATTTATTTTACCCTCACTCGGAGTTAACAGAGAGGGCTGGGTGACGGCCATTTTGAATTTCAGATATACTAGTAGGCAAATGTATGGCCCTCACGTACCAAAATTTGTACGGTTACCCCCGATTTTATTCTTCATTTTGAAAGGGAATGGTTAAACGTTTTCTTTGGAAAGTTTTAGCAAACATTTTTGTCTTTTACTTCCGATGTGCAAACTACCTTAAACACGACCGTTTGCTAACCCGAAACTTATTATTCTAGTTTAGCTCAACACAAGATACAGGTCAAAATTATTCCATCCCCTTTGACATGACTATTTGAATGAATTTTCCATATTTGCATCGTGCATTCTTGCTAGTTTTACCTTTTGTCCGTGGTATACTTCGTAGCATAGGTGTCATACAGCTTTCTTACCGACTTGAAGGGCTCAAGTTGCTTATATAAATGACCCGTAATGGAAACTTGTTTGGCTCAGGCCTTCGTTTAACGCACACGTCGAGTTTCAAAATGGGCAAGCAAGGGCTGTAGCCCAAACAGAAAAACAATGTACGGAAGCAGCCGAATATTCTGTTACCTGCTCAGATTGCACACACACAAAAAGAATATGCCATATTTGAAAGGCTGATGACTCTATTTCGCTGGTTTTTTTTCATCCTGTGCTCAGCAGATCGGAAATTGGTACTCGAATTTCGACACGTAGTGGTTCGCTCCCGGCTACGCAGGTATTTTTAAGGCCGGGGCACTGCTTTACAGAGAGTACGCTGGGATCGACAAAAAAAAAACAGCGGGAAGCTTGGAAAGTGGTAACGAGACCCGCTTAATAACACTCGACGTGGAAAATGGAATGTTTTTACCGCCGCCTGAGAAACGTGGCTGGCAACCGGAGCCCCTTGCCACACCTCGGCGGCGCGGAAAGTTGACCCCAAAGCGAGCACAAATCCCTCCTATATTATTTCTGTCGAGTCCGGCTTCTAAGTATACGCGATGAGCCTAACACAGTCCCGCCATTGTATGGTGGTGTTTTTACCTCTGAAAGTTGGCGACACGAACAGTGTAGGGTATGTGAAGTCGTGTGAAATATATATTAGCTGGAGGGGCCCGGGCGTTTATCAACCGTTTTCGAAGTATGTACAATCGCAGCAGAAAGCTCTTAACGCTCATCTTTGCACATCAAGTCCATAGATCCAACGTCATGTGCATATTCGCAGGTGAACAAGGCATTTTAGTTAATTCGAGGGAGGGGGTGACCAGGTGAAACGGAAAATATTATTAACCACAGGGAAGTTAGAACTTAATAGACAGGTGACTTTGTACTTTGTTCAACGCGGAACGCCTTTTCATAATAATAACCATGATCTGATATGATGTGATGGGGTGTGATACCAAAACTGTTGTCAACGGCTTATTCAAGCAACTTGCTCCTGTCCTTCGCGGTCACTCCAGTCTCATTGATTTTACCTCTTTCTTTACACTCTCTTTTCGACATGAGAAATGAAAATAAGACTAGTTTTTAAAAAAACTCACCTTGTCTACCGCGTTTTGATGTCCACTTAATGATAGGAACAGTACGGACGGTGACGCAAGCACAAAACGAGAAGCTAGTCTGTCCCTGAGTCGCACGCAGCGCCAAGCGATGACTGTGAGTAAGGGTAGCCAATGCGCTAGTCTGTTTCGGTAATTTATGTATAAAGGCCTCCTGATTATTCACTGCGTGCGCGCGCTGTTGGAATTCGAGGATACCTTTAAATCTTTCCGCGTCGTTTACCGATCACAATGAGGGCACGCGCGCTTCAGCGTTTTATTCGCTGAATATGTGTAAGCTTACTTTTGTAATTCGTGTCGTGTGTGCTGTCTGACAACACATGATGTAACATCTCTCTCTCTCTCTCTCTCTCTCTCTCTCTCTCTCTCTCTCTCTCTCTCTCTCTTCATCAGTTAGCCTATATCCTTTTAATGGTATCAACTTGACATTACATGTCAAATAGGTTCCCCGTCGAATGCGATCTGTGTAACTGGTAATTATTCAACTATTCGACTAAAATTGACTCTTACAGCAGGTCAGCTATTAACTGGTCAGAGTGACTAGCTGAAGAGACTTAACACCTCTGCATTTACAGTCAGGTCAAAGGTTCGTTTAAGGTGAACGGGCCACATAAATTCACAATAGCACGGTTCGTCAAGTCAAGCTTCACACTACAGTATTCTAATTGCACCTGGCGTCGGTCTGTCTGTACCGAATCGTAGTCAATGTTCATCGCGACTCAAAAATCGCTGAGCGGGAACTACTGGCGGAATATACATTTTCTCGTTCGAGGCTGTTTGCTGAGCTAGTTTACTCTCGTGTGGGGTCGATTGTTCGTGAGTTCAATTTTGTCCATCGCGAGCGGTTGAGCAAAATATCCAACGTGTTTGGTATTTCTTGCCTCGCGATGCAAGTTCCTCACCGTATGCGCCGGAGAAAGTGATTTTCCTCACGTCTTCTTCACTGAAGTACGCGTGTGGAGATCACGTGACATTGCAAAGTGACCGCCCGTAGCCAGGCCCGCAGCAATGAAATCGTATATATGTTGTTGTGTTCACCAACGAAATATTTATTCATACTTGAGGGCGAAACACTAATTTTTTTTTGAAAATTCATATTCCTGCTCTTTTCCCCTGTTTTCTTTGTTTGCATTTTTGCTTGTTTGTTTTTGAAGAGGGATTCGTGTTTTATGATCAAAATCATTTCGAAATACCTTGTTTTTGACTCGTTAATTGACCCTGTACGTGTACAATATCGAATGTCATTGTTGACAGCTTCAAGTTCATTTGGTTTTCACATTACAAATTGTGTATCAACATCAAACACAATGGGTGGTGTGTTTGGGAGGCTAATGCTCGGTGCTTCAATGTACTTCGATGAAGCGGCAGGCTTTAAAGGTATATAGTCACCTGTAATCTAAATATACCCATATATAGTCAAAGGGGCGTTCCTTGGTATTCAAAATGCCCATGTGAGGGCGCTGTTTTAAAAAGCGGCCACCCGCTTAAAATCTGTGATTGGTCAGATTTTCTCTTTCCATGGTAACTGTGGCAAAATTGGAACAGGTGACAGTATACCTTTAATGTTCACAACTTTTTCAGTTCTATTTTTTTTCCACTCTCTTCGACAAAATCATGTCAGTAAGCTTCGTACATTGTGTGTGTTTTTTATGAGATAGCTTTTTTCAGCAAATGTGCTTCAAATTACGTAGACAGAATCAACAAAAGGCGGCTAGCCGGGTGCTTTTCAAAAACTGAATGCATAAATATTACAATGCATAAACACTACAAAAATACGTACTGACCCTCACTGATTAAGAATGCTGCCCGCCCTTCTCCTTGGTCAAAAGCAAGAGGCTAGCCCCTATGCCAAATAATTTACATTTAACTTGGAATACTGGAAATCTGGGCGCATTGCCAGTAGAAAGAATGCCAGTTTGTAAACAACGCCAATTGTAATAGACTCACAGTGCTCTATCTGTACTTTCTTGTGGATATTTCATAATTTCCCCATACACTTACAATGTCATTGCTTTTGGCATTCTCCTTTCAGTTCAGTGTTTAAAATCTAAGCTGATCTCTGGGCTTGAAATTAACTTTTTTCCCTGGTAGTCCAGTCGGGCTACCATTTTCTGAAGTTGGCAGCCCGATGACAATGGTTGGTAGCCCATACATTTTGTAGTTTAGGGATATTTTTTCCCCTTAACCAAGCAAGAAATGTACTATTTTTCTATTCTATTCAAGATTCTGCCCATGAAGTGAATTTTCTATTCACTTGATGTGAATACTTGTACACCTTTAATACCAAAAGGAAACCAGTAATACGGTATGATTAATCGTACAACGGTGACACTCAAAAGTTTGGTGACTCAGTGACATCCCATGTCATACTAAGAGTTCTATGCAAATTTTGATAGTCGCCATGACAACGACTTCCTCTTAGCCGGTGAGACATACACTGTAGCAAACAGAGCTATAATAGAGCATGGGCTTTCTGTGCAGGGGAGGAGACTAGACAATAATTTCGGTGTAACTGTGATTGATACATTATGATCTAAACGTAGTGAAAATGCATTTTCGTTGGCCATCATTTCCTGTGCCTGTCAACCAAGTACATCATCTCAGATATTGAAACTATGTTGCAAAATTCCGCCGTACTTTGCAATTCGCACAACAAAGTCATAGTCTGGCCTTTCTGTGTCCAGCTAGTTAGCTAGGTTTGACTGCGTTCAGCTCGTCCCAAAGTGACGGACATCGCATACCAAGTTCCAGTTCTGACTGAATTTCATGTCCCAGGCTTTGGTAGTCCGTGTTGGCTACCATTTCATGATGGTTTTGGTAGCCCCAGGAAAAAGTTGGTAGTCTTTGGAAGCTAGACTACCTCTAATTTCGATCCCTGGATCTCTTCCATATCTTGCACAACAATTTGTGACCCTCCCCCTTATCGGTGCATGTGACATGACCCTCCCCTAAACAGTTAAATGAATATGGTGAATTCCTGCTCCTGCTTCTCTCCCCCCCCCTCCCTTCCATCGCAACCACCCCCTTCTGTCCAGGCCCTAAGTTAAATTTCGATATGACATTTTTGTATGGTGATAACAAACATTTTGGAAGCCTGCATTCAACATTGTAAACCTAAAGCATGAATTTGTACGACGTACATTTGTCTAATTTTTACCGCTGTGTTTGTACTTGTATTGGTCACTTCTCTCGACTCGAACGATTGAAACCACATGTCGGCCTTATCTCGCGATGTGTGCGTATGACCGCCAAGCGACTTCAAAAAAAAATCATGTTTTCAAGACACTGTTGGTATTTATTATCCAGTACCTTGAAATGCGCCTGTAGAGGGCGAAAGGTTGCCTTCACTCCTCATATATTATGGAGTTTCAGTATACACAAAGCATTTGGCTATGGGCCGAGGGGGAGCTCAGTCAACTTTGACCGTACAGGTTATCCGTTGTTTGGAATACAAGGTGCTTTAAAAATCTCTACACATAGCCGGGGGGGGGGGGGGTATTTGAAGCGAGTGAACAACAAGCTGGTATATGGGTCGCATTTAAGGGTAACACGTGTACGCAGTCGTGCGTGAGTAGTTTTTTCGGTTGCCCGTTGGGGAGATCTCAACGACATTTGTGTCTTGGCTATTTAGGCCTACTACCGTCTGTAGGCTTCGTTGTTTGGCTTGTAGTCTGAAAGTATGGCTGTATTTTTTATAAATTTCATTATTTTGCTCTGTATAAACCAGTAAATCCTCTCGTTCTTCTCCGTTTTGATTGAAAAATATTCGCTTCCTGCAAAGAACAGCACCGTGACATTGCGTACATAATGTAATGTCATTTTTGACAAATTGTAGTCTGACCAAAGCCTCGGTTGTGAGCGATAACATTTGCCACTAGTGTTCGTACAAAAATCTTTTACCTTGTATTGATATATGCAAATGTACCAAAAATCCCGGATTTTTTTTAAGTAGGTTACAATTTAGCTGTAAAATATCTGTAACGTGGGACTGCATGTTGCCAACACAGTTTTTTCAAAGGAATATTTCTCATCGAAGATGACAAGGAAACCCTCTTATACTATATATTTTCAAAAAGCAGAGAATCTAAAGAGGATGAAGGGGGTGTATATAAGGGGTAAAATAACCTCAATTTTGGTATTTTTTATGATAACAAATGATTGAAGTCTAAAACTTGATACTTTTTTCTGCAATGTAATATTTCACTTGAGACAAGAGTATATGTAGAAAAAAACGACTATTTTATTTTGCATTATCTATTATCATTCTAAAATGACATGGGTTGAACGACTGACGATCAAAAAAGTGATTAAAAACGCGATAGCAAAATTAGAATGCCTCTTATTCAAAATGAAAGAACTTTATTGGCAAATAGTCGTTTTGTTGTATGGCATTTAAAGAACATGGTGTGAAAATTTCAGGAAATTTGACCCAGCCAGAGTGGATTAAATTCTTAAAATCTTAAAATTGGGAGGAAAAAGAAGCCAGGAAATCAGGGCGATTTGCATGCGTTTGCATAAATTGACACCTGTTCGTCACGCAACTTACGACTTCTTGACAAGGTAAAAGATGAACCAAACCAATATTTTAATGTTGGTTTAACAAATTAATTAAAATTGAATGAATATTTGCAAAAAAAGAGTGAATTTGAACAAAATATGCTGTGTTGGGTGCTGAGCCCCCTTTAATTGAAGATTGCTGTGTTTATGTAAACCGAAACACCTGGTACCACACCACTTATGATTGAATTCATGGTTCACGATGGTCCTTCGCTACCTTGTAAATACTTTATTTTCGATTTTTTTTTCTACCAAAGGACCTGGTAATTTATTACCTTGTATGATTTGGATTATTGAATTTGCTTTGACGTCATATTACATGATCGGCTGAGAGGTTTTCGAAAAAATGAGACCCCTTAGTACAGAATAAGAACAAGCACGACAATTGTAACACGTTCAAATTCTAGAAAAACTATCAATAAAGATCTCTCTCATATGTTGTTAGAATATGCAACAGTACTACACGTTGCAGGTATATATTCTATAATACATTCAGGAAAACCAGCAGATATGGGCTTCGTGGTCAGATCGCACAAGACAACCGTACCACAGTCTGTCTGGTATCATGACCTGACACAGGAGTGATATGATGACACCCAAAACTGTTTACATGCAATTGTAGTCTAAACAAGACTAGGCCCCCTCCGTGAAGCCTTGCCGTTAAATCTCCATCAGGATGCAGTGATAACAGTGTCCATGCATGCAAACTAATAATTAACCGTCAAAGAAAGACAGAACAGTTTTTAATTACGAAACCACATTCCACTTGCTGTATTATATATGTTTTTATTCAACCACGACAGCCTGTACTGTCAGTGATTCGGCAGACAACACTTTCATTACTCGAGGCAAACCAGTTTTCACAAAACCACGACGACACATTTGACCGTTTGTTCAGAGTAATGTATGGTCGGTCGTTCATTAGCTTATTAAAATCCACTAAATTAAAGGTGACCAACTTGAAAACCTGGTGATTTATTAAAGAATCACCCAGGGAGGCAGCCATCGCCTGCTCGCTCCTGACAAGCCGACTTCGCAAAACCCGCACTATCTTGTCAAACATTATCAAGTGAAGAGACAAAATCGCGCCAAGGAGCGCGGTTCTGGAAACTGGCCAAAGACGTGGAAATTACAACCACACGATAACTCCGATGGGTTTACTGCTCTTCGACTGTAAGTCCCATCTATTATGGAATTTCTGCTCCATGCATTCGTGCTTCTTTTAGATATTAAGCACAGCTCACATCAAACTCTTATCTCAGCAGCGAACGCTTACTCAAAATTGACAAAAAAGGACAGAAGCATGGAAACCATCACCGTGAAAATACGAAAGGGGTTCATCACCTTTATGTCTTGACTAACGAAGAGCTAGTGAACTTGCAGGGTACCATCAATGATGTGAATCCTTGAGGCTTTACTCTGAACAGCGACAACAACATACTTTTTTCATTCAAATACACCCTATAGAATATGCCTCGGGAAACAGATAGTCGATCGACTATTACTATAATTTTTTCGTACAATTCTCTTCTGATCCATCACACACTGAAAACAAACAGACAAACAAAAACAGCTCTTAATTGACAAACACAAATAAACAGAAGTACTACCCTTTATTGATTCTTTGTTGTATACATTAAACAAATCACGTGTGACAAATAAACACACACGCACGCAACCAAACAATGCGCCCGAGAACCCCATGGTAAATTCGGCATTTTTCGTCGAGATTAGTGTTGAACTGATGATCTGCAACTCGATATCGCTCAATGCTTCTCGAAGGTGGTCAAGTGAATGGTTAGTTTTCGGCGAGGACGGTCAATAATTCGAGTTTTTGACAGGTTACATTTCCCATACAGTAATTAGGATTTCATTACTATTGGGCAAAAGAACTAAGCCTGGTGTCTTCATTGATACATGTTTTCGACATTCAGCATCGAGACTTTCGTAAACTCCTAAACTGACATTGTCAATTCATTCTTGGCAAATCTGAGAAACGTGCTGAAACCCTGGCACCATCACTGTTGATCGAACAAAAGGAAGACAGAAGGATGTAGACTCGCTTTTCCATGTAGATCCCTACATGAAGGTGGAAGCGATCGTTTCTATCTCCATGATTGCTAGAGTACAAGTAATATCATGACTGCCTTTCGTGTTGACATTTTAAAATGACAACGCGACCTGGAGGATCATAACCCAGGCACTGGGCCAAACATAGCAGGAAGTAAAACTGAATTATACACGAACAGAACGTACCCCGGATAAATATGATAATAAACGCACTTGCAAATTGCTATAGTAACTGTGAGTGAACATATAGCCTTAAAACACAGACGCACAAAGGCACACGTACATACATACATGCATACATACATGTACATACATACATACGTACGTACGTACGTACGTACTACATACATACATACATAATACATACATACATACATACATACACACATACATACATAGTATACACATGTTCAAACATGCAAACCAACTGGAAACATTTTAGTTTTTGAATTACATTAAACTTAGGAAAAGGCACACGTAGCTTGCAAATATTGGATCCGATGATGTTTGCGGCAGACAGTCGATTTGAATGGGGCACGTTAAAAACAGGCAGTGAATAATTCATGGAGGATTTTGGACGTGGACCCGCACGATAGCGCTGTAGTCGCCCGCGTTCTCCTGAGAGGCTGAGGAGTGACCATGGCAACGGGTATGGCTTACTGCGCCCCTACGTGCAAATTACATCGTCGTCACTCTGACGAAGCGTCCCGCTGTCGACGTCCTGCGGGAACGATGGCCACCAGTATGTTTTATTAGATTTTTTGACCACTTAGGGAATATTTACACTCAGTTGCATGTTTGTGATATATATTTAATTTCAAATAAAAATACTGAACACGCCGTTCTACTACACAGAGCCAATCTTTTGTGAAGAAATTGTCTAAAATAATTCCATCCATATTTAAATTTTCACATCAGAAATTTCCTCTCTCAATAAAATGTACACATGTTAGGAACACCAGATCGAACATTAATATATGTTAATATTAAACTCTTCAAATATTTATACACCCATCATTTGAAAATCCTTCCATCCATCTGTTACGTTGTTTAAATTTACAAAATAATTTACAATTTCTCCGTGACGGGTTTTGACTAATCCGAATCTAAAAAAATATTTCCCTGTACAAAAGGTATCATGAAATATCTTTTTCAACGGTTTTAACACATTCCTTGCAGTAAACAAAGGAAGATAAATATTGAAAATTATTGCCCTTTGATTGATGAAAACCGCACACAGAAGAAAGAAAAACTAAAAGTGTGATGAACTATGACGTCAGGAGTTGCTTGGAGACATAATATAATTCACGACGGTAAAAACTGATTGTTTTCATGAAGCTTCAGCCATAACATTTTCAAAAACGATTTGTCTCAATGGATGGAGGCTCTTTCTAAATCTACTCAAAGAATCGAAAATAGAACAACATATACATACAGAAAAAAGTAAAACAAACAAAAATTACTCTAAATAAATTAGCAGTAGATCTGACATTACTTATCGATCAATTTTCAGATCTAATCAGCTGTCTGCGATGAGCAAAATCACCGCATCAGCTGTTAACACATGAGAGGAAATAATTAAACATTGGCACACATTCTTCACTTTTCAAATAACCTGTGTGATTATCGTTTCGATCTGTGACGAATTAAACTTACTGAGAAAATAATCTGATTTATAGTGCGCCCTCTATTGACGAGAACATTGTTTGTCTCGTCCCTGAATGACTGTACTATTTTTAGCATTTTCTGTTCAACAAAAAAAATTAATCCCTATGGTGTTTTTAGAAACAAAGTATTGGCCTTGCCAACACAATGCATTTTGTCCAATACGCCATGTTATTGTTAATTAAATGAATTCTTGTCTGGACTAAAATCCACTAGTCAGCAATGACGTTGATATATACAGGCTGTGAACGCTGGCCATTACCATACAGTTCAACATGATTGTATATTGCTGACTGAAGAATTAGGCTGGAAATCTTACAGCTATATAAACCGAGCTTTTCAACTCTGTTGGGTTTCCTAATTATCTCTCTTCTCATGACATCTACATATAAGTAACACATACCAAACTATTTAATCAATAACGTTGTACGGGGTCAAATTGTTCCCTCCGTAAATATGATTTCCAAATTAGCAGCCTTTGTTTGATTAAGGTAGAATGTGCACCGGGGACAGATATTCAGACTCTCAAATTTGTTCAGCACTTTTCTGATTTATCACTTGTGGGGGTATTTTAAAGCTCCTCGTGTAAGAAAATTTTTCACCATCTTAGTTTATTGAAAATGGAAAATTTTATCGGAATGGTGGCCATTTTGAATTTCAAATTTCAGTTAATGTTAGGTAATTTATTTCCCGACTACTTAACCTTGTGCAGTGACCCGATTTTTATGAGCAATGTTGAAAGTCTCACGGTGGGAAAGTTTGAGCAAAAGTTTTAAATCTTGTACTGTTGAGGCAGTTGATATTAAGCATCAGTTTATAACAGTTACTTGTACAAGACTGTATCAGCCTTGCACAAACATCTTGAAGAAACATAGCAGAACCCAACACTTTTCTTTAAAGGGCCAGTAGTTGCAACTTTTGAAGATATTTTTACCTATTTTGCTTTTTATGTTAACTAGTTTTGTTTTCTAAACCCTAAAAGCATGTTGAGATACAGTATTCTGTTTTCAGGTCAGTCTATACATGTGCAGACTGCAATCGCTGTCCTTATATATTCACAAGTGAATTCTGGTCTGGACTGAATACACTTGTGAACAATAATGATGTATTTTACATGCATAGACCCCCTATTAAGAAGCTAAACGGTTGGTGTTTCAACATGCTCCATGAGAGTAAAACAAGAACTGGCAATTGACATACAAAGCAAAAAGAGTTGCAGAAATCATCACAATTTACAGTTACTGGCCTTTTCAGGCACACTTTCATTCACACACGCTGAATTCAATTAACAGTAGAGTCTGCGAAGCAGCATGATCCACTTTTGATAAACGCTTGGCTATTTCATAGCTACTAATTAATTATTCAGTGCCTCAAGGTTCGTCGTTTAAATTAAAACCAGTGTAGATTCCAAGCTATCACTACATTAAAGTCTACAGCAGAAACATGCTCCCCGATAAGAAATCTCCTTTCATATAGGAGCCTTGGCATATAGGCCAAAATGAAATGCTTTTTTTGGCCTGTAAGATGCTTCTTGGCAATTGCATTGACCATTTGGGAGTTTTTCGTGTTTTTTTTCATATTTTTCATTTTCTGGATGCAGGTGACCAAAACACAATAGCAAACTGATACATAATATTTCAACGTGTCAAATCAGCTTGTGGTTGGATGGTTGACAATACATGTCGGCTTGTCCTACCAAGGACCAATATTTGACCTCTAATACACTGTACCAGGTACCTGTGTCTAGTCTGGTGCTCACATAAATAAATTGAACTGGTAGTTGAGTGACCCACTTTGACAATAGTTCAATCGAGCACACATGTAGAGTGCTACCGTGTTACCCATCTTATCTACATCACATCATAGATATGGAGACAATCCTGTGATTATTCTGTGCTTGGTTGGTAGCTGTAACTATTGATAATTTTTTCCTGTTACTTTTGTTCAGTATGTCATTGAAAGTTTTTGTTCTGCTCCCCAAAGCATGGTGAAACATCAAACTATTTAGCATCTATACATGTAGGTTGCACTGTTATTGTTAACATTTGAATTTTAGTCCAGACAAGAATTGACTTAACCCTTTGAGTGCCGTAATTTTTTCCCACCAAAATGTTAGTACAACATTTTACCACTTTTTGCGAATTGTTCCATTATTTTTTTTGGATAATTTTGGACCAAAAAGACATCATACTTTATTTAGTGCAGTTTTTTACCAAAATTTTTGCAATCATCTGAAAAAAATTTACCAGAGTATATTTTATAAATGGAACAAAAATTGACTTTGGCGCTCAAAGAGTTAATTGTCCACAATGTACATGCTTAGTTGACAAGCTGCACACCATGTATCTCAACATGCGGTTAGGAGTAGAACGATAAAGATTGGTTGACGTTAAAGACAAAAACAGAAAAAAAATATCACATATGAGTACAGCCATTGACCCCTTTTCACAACTTTGGTTTGGCCTGAACCCATTGTGATTGGTATGATTGTGGACCAGTTCACAGGGAATCGGGGTGAAATTACGTTAAACTTGTAATTGACATATCCATTATGAGCAGACTGCCAGTACAATACTAGAGGTCTGTACAATTACACGGTATCAACAGTATATTGTTCAGCTCAGTGAAAAAAATATACATAATTTGGCCAACTTTCTGTATACTATTAGGCTATCAAAACGTTATTAAAAATCACACCTGTAGTGGAATAGAAACCAGTTATACAAAGAGTACCATATAATATTGGCTAGGCTACACTACAACGATAGAGTGATACACGTGAGAGATAAAAATGTCTCTTAAAAGGCACAGATTGTTATTGCTTATCACTTTAAAAGTTTAAACATTTTAAACTGAAACAATATGGTAAAACTAACTTCAAGCAGTATACATCATAATATCAATACATACAAACCAATAATTGATACAGTAAAACACACTGTAAAAAATCCTTCTGTTATGAAGCAGCCAATGTAAACATCCTTGACAGACCCAACCCCCCACACTCCCCCACTGTGGGCCTATGTAGGGGATTTGGAAATCAATCTTGTGAAATTTCCTGAATGTCCAATCCCCTGGGGTAGGGGCAGTCAAGAAAGTTCCAACATGGGGACAGTCATTATAGCATCTATGACACAGTCTCCTGCATAGAGCCCACACAGGTCTGTAAAAAATAAAGCCATGGGACCCAAAAGTGAGGTAATTTCCCTCCCCTTTTGGGCTCACTTTCCTGGCAAATACTTATCTATATCCCCAACATTTGTTGTGTATTTCAGAGGTTCCCCCCTCTGGGGCTTAAACTGACTATCGCACAACTCCATTGTGAAGGCACAATCTGTGTGAGTTTTCGTGACGACAGCAACAACTCCAGGAACACTGGAATCAATTTTGGTGTGAAAACGATGGCATCTTCAGAGGCAAAATGCATCGTATTATGAAGCAACTTGAACCATACGGATGATGTTGATTTGTAAAACTGCAAGATAGTGCATTTCGGGTTTTATTTTTTAAAGATTGTCCAAAGCACTCGTTCAGAATTTTCACACCCCACATCCGACACCGTTCGACAAACAAGATAATATAATTTTGCATGTACTGACAGAGATTGACCTCTGAACTGGCTTCAACCAGTAGTAAAATTGGCATAATTCGTCATTCACAAGAGGTCAAAGGTTCCAATGGAACAGTGTTCCCATTGTGGTTTGTTGACAGGAGGTAAAATCCAATTCACAGATGGTGAACGACTGCCATAAATTTACCTATTTGGTTGTAGGTAGAACAAAGAACAGTGTAGATGGGAGCTTCACTTTGCAAAGAAACATTTTCACAAAAAAATCAGTCTCTCACCAATTTTTAAACTCAAAATATCTGGAGGACTAGACGCATATCTATACCTATAACCGCTACATTGACTTATATACATGATGAGTACTAGGAAAAATATGCCTAAAATTTATCAAAAAAGTTTCAATATGTAAAGATTTAGAACAGGAAATCTATTTTGAATTTTTTTCCCTTTGACATTGTATGAAAACAGTCAAAATGATCCATCACATTAGAAGATACTTTATGCAAAGAATGGATTTAATGGAAGCTAAATGATGTTCAAGAACATTGTTGGTGAGAAACTACCCTTTTCATCATACACAGAAACATGTGTCTGAATCATTCAATTTCTGACCTACTAAGTTCAAGGATAGCTCACTGCACTTGCTTTTTTATCCATTAATTCACAAATGAAGGCACTGATTGTAAAGATTTCATCGCACTTATGGCAGTAAACGTTTCCAGATTGAAAAGCATTTTGAAAGCAATTGGTCTGTTTCCTTGACAACTGTTCTGCTGTCTTGGTGACATCATCATCACTGAATTTGAGGCATCATATCTAATCAAACGCAAGCATGAATCTGATGACGATGTCTTTGCTAGCTGTAAAGTAACTGACACAATTTATACTTTAGTTTCTCTTTTTTGGACTAAGATTCCCATCAGTGTCTTTGATAGACTTCTAAAATATTCCCACTGTGTCAAGTTCAACCTTCAAACGCAGCAAATTTCTTACAGAAATGACAGCTATTACAGTCCAATCTGCATGTCAAGGTCAAAGTCAGCCTGGTACAGTGCACACTGAGCATATAGAAACCCATCAGTTTTATGTGCAGCATTTTCCATAGTGCTTTAAAATCCTGCACACCAAATCATGGCGCGGCAACTGAAAGACTTCCTTAAGTTATCACCCTCAAAAATTGTCCCCTTGCTCCTGTCTTTGAAATTAGTTTCATTTGGTGACCCTCTTTCGGAACAAGTTTGTACATCAAATCAAACTTGGAAAAGGATCACAGTAACAATACGGATTGCTTTGAGCGTTAAAATTGTATACCCCTCAGATATAAATGGAAAGGGTCAGGGTTTGTGTGTGAGGGGAGGGGGAGGTGAGGCAATCTCTCTCAGCAGCTGTCACTGATTTGCTAACCCCCTTGACAACCCTGAGTACTGGAATTTTCCCGTGCCATGATAGATAATTCCCCTACACCTGGAGTGTCAGATAGTTCTGGCAAGTGCCTATATATGTTTACAGTATGTTTTGCGAAGCTGTATTTTTACAACTCTGAAAATCTTGGAATTACATACGTACGTACAGAAATCAAATATATGCAAGATGTTTGTGACTTGGGATGCAACACAGTTGCCAATTACAATATTAACCCGCCTCCAACCTGGTATTTCTATGAGGCACAAGCCAAATTGAACAAAATTTTGTAAAGAATCATTGTATGTGAGAAAAAGTATTGACAAAAGTACATTTTACCATTAACCATACTTACATAAAAAAATCAGACGAAAACATTTTCTCAATTAAAGGCAGTCTAAAAGTTACAAATGACCAATATTTTGTATCCATAGTGTTCTGTACAAGATGTAAACAAAAATTAGCATAGGCACTTGTGGTAGAAACTAAGAACTTGATCCAGCTGGCCCTGGAGTTGAAAGGTAAGGCGCTCTTCCGTCATTTGTTGCCACTCCCGCCTCTATCGCCTTCTTCATCTTCAGCGCCTCCTCGTGATATTTCACAGCTTTCTCAAAGTCCTTCTGCTTCTCCCACACATTCCCGAGAATCGTCAGCATGGAGGCGAGGCGTTCGTCCACGTATTCCGTGTAATCCGGGTGCAGCCTCTTCCACATGTCCAGCGATTCGATCAGGAAGAGTTGCGCCTTTCCGTAGTTTTCCAGTCGAAAGTACATTTCCCCGAGGTGGCCGAGGGTGACAGCAATATCCTCATGCTGAGTGGATTTTCCGTGGATTTCTCTTTCCAGCTTCAGTCTCTCCTCAAGCTTTGCGATGGCGTCATAGTAATTTTTGTCCAGCATGAGTCTTTCGCTTTCCGCTTTAACCTGTACTAATTTATCTGATGAATAAAAGATAAAAATACTAATGACTTACGGTATGACTTAAGGTAGAATGCACCTTGGGAACAGATATTCAGACTCTCAAACTTTTACAATTCTCTTCTGATATAGCAAATGTGGGAGTTCATTTTAAAGCTCTCAGTGAAAGAAAACTTTTAACGCGGTTAGTTTTTCGAAATTCGAAAATTTTTACTTTTCTCAATAGAGTTAACACAGGGATGGTGGCCATTTTGAATTTCTAATATCGGTAAATCTTGGGTAATTTGTTTCTCTAGTACTAAAATTTGCTCGGTGACCCCCTATTTTTATTCTTGATTTTGAAAGATAATGATTGAAAGATCCCTTGAGCAAAGTTAGAGGAAAAGTTTAAGTCTTTCACTTTCGAGGTGCATATACTACCTTAAATCCTATGATTTGGTTGTTGTGCGTTGATGAAGATTGTGTGAAGTGCACGATGTTGTGTCAACGCATCAAATACTCCATACTAATAGCCTGTCATGCAAGTTAAAGAAAGGAGGGCGTCGTCGGAACTGTGCGTGTGCAACTTTGTTGTTTACAATGTATTTTATGCATGATGTCTAGATGCAGCTCGTCAACATACGGTAGCTGTATCATTTAAATTTTACAATATTCATTGTAAACATTTTACCTTCATCTTGCAATCACCGACGTACCCCAGATACAGTGTTTACATCGGTCGTAGGGGTCCCTGGCAACCTTTGAGCAGAGTTCTGACGACACCTTCCATTCAATTTACAAAGTCTCTTTCCGGTTCTTATGTGTCAGTCCAGTTATTTGTTGGAATGCTGCCTTTTAAGAATTTAAACTTGATGAAGCGATGGAAACATATCATTTTTTATTACTAAGTTACCAGAATAACTCAATATTCCATGCATACCGTACAACCCTTGCCATTATAGCAAGACTAGTTGATTGATTGATTAATTGATTGATACCAAAAAAATAAAAATATTTAAATTTCTTACTTCCTGATATTTGTCTCTGACTAGATGCCGCGGGAACCTGTTCGGCCGCTGCTGATCCCACATTGTCTTCTGTCTTCTGATCAAAACAGCAGAGCATGCATGCCATTGCTGTGCAACGTCAAACCTGGCAAGAATTTACGGACAGAGGCGGAACAACAGGGAGAAGTTAGGGAAAAGTTCCAGAGTCCGAGGGTGTACGCAGAAAAAGGGGTTTAATTGGGAAATGGGGAATATGCTAGTGAAGACAAGTGGTGTGACAGACAGACAAACAGACAGGAGACAGACAGAGACACAAATGTGAGACACAGGAGTGACAGGAATATAAGAATCAGTCAGGAGAGACAGCTGTGTTCCATAGATCTGAAGATTGAAACGATAAATATTGAAATGAATGGAATATTAAGAATGTGTATTCACAAATCTTTTCAAAAAAATCTAACTTCTCATGTGAATACAATTTTGATTTCAGACAATTGGCATTTGCAGAAAAGGCAACTGTGACATGCCAGAGAATGTTCCAACTGCAATACCAATAAAGAATACCAAAATGGTGTGAGTTGTATCAAAGCTCACTTAAGGTATACTGTCACTGTAATTTATGCTAATGTATTCATGTAATGACGTATTATGGTAGTGCGCATGTGCAGAATAAAGTATGACTCTCCTCATGCTTGAGACTAGTGAACAACGGCCTCCGTCTCTCTCTATACAATACATAGTACATATACTACAAGTGGTGACGAGGATAAAATATCAGTGACCTTAGAGTGCAAAGTGCATTGTTCGCGCAACGTGTGAGTTGTTTCGAACAAAAACGAGGTTATAATACAATACATAGTACATATACCACAGTCACCTGTTCCAATTTTGCAACAGTTACCATGGAAAGAGAAAATCTAACCAATCACAGATTTTAAGCGGGTGGCCGCGTTTTAAAAACAGCGCCCTCACATGGGCATTTTGAATACCAAGGAACGCCCCTTTGACCGTATATGGGCATATTTAGATTACAGATGACTGTATACTAGTATATTAATGCTAGGTTATACATGTGTTATACAAATATTTTCGGTATATGTAAATTGTGTATGGGAAAGCATCATATTATTGCAGTCTGGTACCATATGTACAACAGTTACACTAATATATGAACATATTGTACGATTTGCTGATAATACACTCAATATGGCGTTTCCAATTTTGCTTACCCCTCACCATATGTCTGATATCATATGAACCATATTTCACACAACAACAGTTATCCTAGATATTTCAGCTATATAAACGTAAACTAAACACAAGTTTACGAGGTTGGCGGGCAGCCAGATGGATCCGATCATGGTTTACGGACTCAGAGAATCAGAATGGTAAACTCGCAAATTACAAGTTATAAAGTTTGGTGTCCAGGCATCTCGTCAACTACCTCTGCTGCTCGGGGAGGACAAAAACGCCGTCAATAGCCCGAACACACGACACGTGAGGGGTGTCAGTGTACGTTACTATAACTTCAGGCACGGGACTCGCCCCCTCCATGGATTAGCTATATGGCAAGCTCATCATATATCAAGTATCTTGGCCATGTTTCGGAATTGAGGTAGGAAGGGACGTATGGCAATTTGCAAAATACATCATTGTTTCATAAAACACGCGGAACATTCACTTGCAGAAACAAACACAGCGGTTTGGCCATTCACTGATGCCTCAGAAACCAAGCGACTGAATCGAACAGCACACTCGAGAACACAGTAGACTTTGGACTTCGGTTGGGAATATGTGAGTCACAGCCAAGCACAGCAAGGAAATCTAGTAGACTCGCGTTTGACTAAAATACCATAATATCTAATAAATACTACATTTATATGCCATTTCAGCTAAAGTGTGATTGACACAAATTTAGATCAACATGCATTTTACACGAACGGGCCGGTCAGATCAGTTTGTATGTGGTCATGAATTTTTAAGGCCCTAACCAATCACCGGGGGACTTAATCAATTTATCGTTTATTATATCGAGAATAATGCAACACAACACATAGGTATATTTCCACGAGTACGCGAAACAATTTGACCTATAATTATACGTCGAAACCCATGGATGCGAAACCATGGTATGTCAGTATGTCACTCGCCAGACCAGCATGAGAAGTGTAGCTATATAAACGCCACGGTACGTGCATGCGGCCCCTCCCCTTTTCTGTTTTCGACTCTAACCCACCTCAGTGTAATATTTAAAACGTCAACTTACTGAAAATCCCAATGACAGACTCGATAAATGAAAAGACATCTGCCGATGGTACGGCGTATCCCTTTGTGTTTGCCAACAGACGTGAATCGCTTTGTTCTGTGTCGTCCCACTGCACTGCAAACATCACTCGCTTGTTGTAAAACTGAACCCTGCTTGACCTCGCTCGGTTCATCGCGCATGATCAATGCAATCTGTAAATATGGCGGCGTCCGTGATGTAGTGGAACACGCAGTTCAGCGTCGATTTCCAAACATGTTTCTGTGCTATACGATGTGAGACGACTGTTGACATGTCTGCATCTTCGGTCGTTGTTCTTGGAGGAGGCATAAGTGGTCTGGCATCTGCATACTACCTAGCGAAATCATCAGCAGCCCGTTTTCAGAAGGTGCGGACGTGGACTGTCCCACGCTTTGCTCTAGCCCTGCGTACAGGTCTGTGTGTTCCAAGCGTTATACGGCCTCTACCACAGCCCTGCAACGGTCTATGGAGATAACTGACGACTCTGTGGTCCGGATCCGGACCGCAACGAAAAAAAAACGGCCTTTTTGGCCGAAATTCTACTCTATCAGGGCAAAATCCTTTCCCTGCCTACCTTTACCTCCTAACCGGGCCTACCCCAGAAAAGATGCGATCAACTTGTAAACGTCAAAAACCGCTCGTTTTCTGAAACATAACGTACTCGACAAGTTGTTTACCATGGAGATCGCCATTTTGAATCTCGCCAGTTATCTCCATAGACCGTTGCAGGGCTTTGGTGGAGGCCGTGTAACGCCGGGAACACACAGACCTGTACGCAGGGCTAGCTTTGCTCATTCTGCTGCTGCTGGTAGCTCCATGGTGTAAGGCCTTGTGATGGACGTTGTCAAGTATGCTGCCACGGAAGTACCTAGCTTGGTACTCCTGTAACAGCACATACTTGACAAGGTGGTCCCATTTGATTTTTCTTTTTACAAAGCAGTCACAGGGCTGTACGGCTGAGTTTAGGTACAGTCTGTAATTGTAATGTAAAGAGAGTAATCACAGGCCTGCACGTTATGTAGACCATGTCATAATGGAGGTAATAGACATTCGTCTAAACTCTATTACCTCCAGGCTCCATGTGTAGTCAAGATCTCAACGTCTTTCGGCCTTCGTCCGACCACGGTATGTCAACAACGTCGTTATTTTCGTACGTGTAGACCATAGACGTAAAAAAGACGTCCGTCATGGGACGAAGGCGCAGAAGCCTCAGTCTTGGGGCAATACTAGCTCTGTCTAGCTGCATTGATTAAATCAGATGTAGAGTACAGCAACGTCTTTACTTACGTGGTATTCTCTTGCTGTCGCCTCTATACCGCGTAAGTAAAGACGTCGCCGTGCTCTACATCTGATTTTAATCAGATTGCACAAGCTGCAGTGATGTAGTCAACCTTACGATAGCTAGGGGTTACATCACTGTCTGAGCTGAACCATGTTCAGTGATGTTAACTTATACCCGATGCCTTTCATCAACTTACCGCCCTGTGTGACTCTAAAAAATAAATCGATGTAAAGTAACAATGGTGTACAGCTATCGGACGTATCCATAGCAAGCAGAAGAGAGTAGTAATAGGGACTTGCTTATGCTGACTATAATACAAGTTACAACTGTTTTGTGGCTAATTGGTTTTCAGATATTGAAATGCTGAGATTGCCTAGGCTACTATGAATGCATACCAGCACCATTGCATCAATGGTGTGTTATGGTTCACGTATAATAGTGACATTTACAGGTAAAGAGAGGAAAAATCTAACATACTGTACTTGACACGAAAAGAACTGTAGTACAACCAGCTCTGTTTGGCTTACAAGTCACTGTAAAAAAGAATGGATAAAATAAATTAACATTGGTAATGACAAAGGGATTTCCCTACATTATAAGCTGTTTCAATAAAACGAGCTAATAATTTTATATTTTCTGATTCTGTCTAACTACATGTACTACCTGTTTCGTAGTAGTATCATCAAATAGCATTTTCCTTTGGTGAACATAAGCAACAGAAAATTTGTTGCAAGTACACATATGAAGTACAAGTATTAATTCCCTGCCTTTGAACTATGTAAGTGACAAAATGCTAATTCACGTATACCCAGGACTGCAAGGTTCCTCAGGAGTCATGAATATAGTTTGTATTCTATTTCAGTTGTTCCTTTTGAATGTCAGCATTGCGATATTACACCAACAATCTCAAATTTAATTTTGCACCATGCTATTGAGCTGAGTAAAACACATTGAATTTCAAGTGTGTGTGGTAACACATGCCAGTTGTACCACTGACATGACTTGTAAATCTTTTTTTTATTCTATCCAAGATAATTCTTCTAGAGGCCAGCAGTCGGCTTGGTGGATGGGTCAACACAACTGTTAATGAAGATGGCGGTGTCTTTGAACATGGACCACGCAGTATGAGACCCGCTGGGGTGGTGGGAAGAAACAGCCTGGAACTGGTAAGTGAAAGGGACATAAGCTTTAACTTGTGGCAAGTTTTTCAGTATTCTGCTTCTGTATATCAACTACCGTGTCTGACCCTAATCCGTTTGTCATGCTGAAATTTCGAGTATTCTTTTTGTCAACACAGCTTGTATGTGTGTAGTGATCATTGTTTATTGTTTACAATGAATTCTAGTCCGGATTTGAATACAATTTTCAACAATAACAATGGAGATTATACTCATATAGGTTGTGTTGATATGCTAAATACTTGGCATTAAATTACAGTTTAGGGATTCAATGCAGAAAGTGTAGGGAAACCACAGAACAAAAGTTCTGAAAAAATAGCCAAAAGATACAGCCTATGGAGATTGAATCATGCCAACTAAAGTAAGCTTTAAGCAAGAAAAGAACTTCAACCTTTTGAACTTTCAACTTTGCACTGAATTTTCTCATTGTTTACAATTGTGTGGAAGGACTGTTACAGGGTTTATTTGGTGGGGAAAGAATTAAATTATCATTGTAAAGCCTCTGTCTGCCAGTTAATGTCTCTGGATTACTGGTCGTTTAAAACTTCTTGCATCTTTTATTTTAGATTTCTGATCTTGGCCTTGCAGACAGCGTTGTTCCTGTACTTCGTGACCACCCTGGTGCAAAGAAACGTTTCATCTATGCAAACCAACAGCTGCATCAACTGCCTTCCAGTCTGAAATCACTGCTGACAAGAAGGCCGCCTTTCTCAAAGCCTCTCATTTCACACATTCTCAAAGAACCGTTCATCAAGGAGAAAATCCTGGACGATGAAAGTGTTCATGATTTTATCAGGAAAAGGCTGGGCCAAGAGGTAAGATAACACTCTCCTTCTGTGGAGTTTTTTTAGCCCAATCCTAAAATACTGACCTAATATATTAACCCTCATCCTGCAAGGCAGTATCACTTCCCTAGATCTGCTGAGTTGGTAAAAAGCGGTGTTGAGCCAAATCTATGTATACATGTTTCACCAACTTAGTACTATGTGTTATCGCAGGTTTAGTCAGTAAAATGTATGTTTACAGCAGTGTGTGAAATTAACTTAAAATGCATGCTGGTCCGAAGGACCAATAGCAAAGGGAATCTACTGGTCCTTCTTGATGTATGTTGGTCCAACAGAAAACTGACAAAAAGCCCTCAAAAATGTACTTTCAATTGAAAAGAGCTGATAACATGGTACATTATCAGTCTCTCCTACTCTGGTTTTGTTATATAATATTGATACAAATAAATGAACAAATATATATTTAAAATTTAATCTTTTTTTGCTCAATAATATATGCCATGACTACAGGTAGGTATCACCAAGAACCAGATCTCTATGAAAAAGGTTTTATAGTTCATTCCAAAATTAACATGGGAAAAAGTCTTTCACATTAGGGGAAGGCTCCATTAACTTTGATGGTACCTGAAACCCGAGTTGCTGCCTGCCAACTCGGGTGACAAACAGAAGACTTTTAATCCCCAAGGTGTTAATTTTCCATTGTTGCGATTATCTTATCGAGCTGGTGCTATGATAGGAACGTCAGGGCTGTAACGACTCACTCAATACCACGGGCACACACATATGCTTGCACATGGAACTATGTTGACAGGAAAAAGTGAACTGCCCTTTTTCAATGCAAGTAATCTAGTTTATTCTTTAATTTAGGCTCTAAACTAAGTTTTAGAATTATGGTGAAACAAAATATTGTTCTTCGTTCATTTTCATTCAAGTTTCCTATTTTCGGACGCTTCACTTCAGTAACGCGCATTGATCGTATATGCAAATGTGATCAGCACAGCATGAAACGTTCTTTCCATGTGGCGAGATTTTTCTGCACTTGCAAACAACTTAACGAGTGAGTAAGGACTCCAAGAGCTGCGCGTATCCTGTGACATTACATCTCGTATGGAGCGAATTTAAGTCAATGAATTGCTAGCCGGATCCGTCTGTAAACAGTATGGCCACTCGTACATATTATAAGAAAGGAGAAATAGTAGAGGCAGTTAACGAGGCCGGTCGGCGGACGGCACAATTTTCAGTGATTTAATTCACGGTATTAATTTCACAATAAAACGAATTCGCAAGCTTACCATTGATTTTTGGTGATGTTGAATATAATTGAAAAGAGAGCTAAATTCCAGTGTTCATGTTTGATAAAATTCCAAATTGACGACACCCAACGTCAACCTGTACGACCCCGTATGTGTACAACACAGCTGCAGTCGATTAGTCGATTGTGACACAGTAAGCTTACACATAATGCAATATCGGTCGACCCACAGTCCCTCTATCCATGCATTTCTGCAGTTGTCTTTCCTATTCTGCTCAGTTAACAGACATGATTTCACAGAATATTACACAGAAAACATATTTTATCATATTTGGAGGCACTGAATACTAGCATTGCAAGAGAAAGCGACGACAAATTTTCCGGTTTGATTCCAGCCGTTGCTTGTGCTACGTCAACACACTCGCAGCGATCAACCCCAGAAATTATCGCACACTATCATCATTTACGATGGGAGAAGGATCACGAAAAACAAACACCGGTTTCAAGATATGATGATTTCTGTCTTCGTGTCGTAGATAGACGCAGAGAACACTTAATAGAGCCAAAAACAGCGAAAATTCGAGAAAAGCGTACACACAATCGGGGACTGTGGCATGCAGGACAAACCCAAGCTACGCATCATCACGTGACTGCCCCTCGTATCGTGGTTTGGCTGTGCGGTCCAGGTGATTGACACCTTTTACAATAGGCGTTTCCAGACCGGTGGATAGACAGAGGGGCTGTGGTACGTACGTTTCAAAAGTACGCAAAATGAGACCAAGTAATCGTTTGTTTATTTAGATTTGATCTAAAACCTCCCAAAACCAACAGATAAAGTCCTACTCTTACGCAGAAAATCAACGTTTTCAAGCGTAGACTCCCGCGTAGACTTTCCCTTCCGCTTAACCACGGCCCCTCCACAAAACGCGATGTAGATCTATGATCGACTATGGATGGATTGACGTGGCGTTTCAAAAGTATGAAAAATGAGACTCAGTAACTTTTGGTTGCTTTACATTTGATCAAAAACCTACCCATCAGACAAGGCCCAACTCTTACGCAGAAAACAAAAGCTCTGAAGCGTCGACTTTCTCTTCCGCGTTTGAGACTTTCTTCTCTTTCGCGTTTGAGAGAAACAAACGTCGGCTTTATTCGGAAATGGCCGGCTATTGGTGGGCGTAACGTCAGTCCAATGGTAAGCTGCACCCGATGTGAACGTCGGAATAATTCGGGCTGTAGTCGGGAAAGCAAGGATGACCTCGAGAGCGATTCCCAGTACAGTACACGTTCGCAGATCGCGGTACTACAGGCTGATACTAGATAGCAACAAGTTCACCGCGTAAATTGCTAGACTACATATAGCCACATAGGCTATCTCCGGCTTGCAAGACAACAAATATCAAAATATTATTATCAAAACCAGAATTTCGGGGCTAGAGAGCGAAGCCGGCCAAAATACGGAAGTTGCTGGTCAATTTGGCCGGCATCCGGCTAAAAATGAACACGCGGATTCAAACAGAGAGGCTTGTTGCGATGGACAAGTAGCCTTTGGCTTTTGACCAGAAAAATAAGTGAGTGTTCATTGATAATTCAAAGACTGGATCCGTTGACACCAAAGTTTGCTCGTGACTTTCATTGCATTGCATGCACCTTTCCGCAATGTGAGTCTGAACTGAAATTGAAAGAGTACGTTTTAGTAAAAGTCCTGTTTTGTTGTGCTGATTTTCGCTACCGTACTTTCTTTTATAGGGGTATAAACATTCATACAAAAATAGCTTTTGGTATGCAAAATCAGCGTACGTTAATTAACTGCTAGTATTGTTTAAACAGCATTTTATTTGAAAGGGATTCTATAGTACCATTGTTTTTGTAAACTCTTCATGCAATTTTATGAACTAAATGATGACCTCAAAGTAACAGCAAGTGCTGGACGGCCTTTTAACGCTGGTCGGAAATCATGAGTGCCGGACAAGAGCCGTCACGGCATGGGCCATGCTAAAAGTAGTTCCGGCAGTGCTAATGTTTTGTTTACACTAAAAGATAATCTGTTCGCATATGTTGACATAGAGATTAATCCTCTGATAACCAACTCGGGTTACTCGGGTACGTCCAAGTTAATGGAGCGTTCCCCTCATGATTTTTCATTCCAAATTAATATGAAAAAATTCTTTCAGTCCTCATTTTCAATTAACATGGGAAATAATTCCAGTTTTCATTTCAAATAAACATGGGAAAAGTCTTTCAGTTTTCATCTCATATCTCTACTACATGGGAACAAGTCTCAGTATTATATTGCGGTTCTTAGCGTGTTCCACTGCGATTTTATGAACCTGACTAACTGTACGTGTGAGACTAAATTCGAGAGTCTAAAGTTGTCAGTACCAACCACAAACGGATCCTTAGAATAAGTTGAGAAAGCAGATTTACAAGATATGCCGCTACCTAACGGGCAGAGAGATCACCGTATGTAGTGCTCGTCGGCATGGCATGCAGTACATACATCTTCGACTTATCAAGTAAAAACCAGTCGCGGAACTCATTCTGCCATGCATGCCGAAAAGATCGCGGTTTTTTTTCTTTCTGGATTAGGCAAAAAAAATCAATAATAAATTGTGCTGCACCGATATCGTGGCTTTAAAAAAAAGATAGGTAAGTCGACGAGGATTTTTTTTCAAAATATTTTATTTTCAAATATGCACTTTTTCAGGGGTTCGGGTGATCAAACACTGACTACAACATTTCCAGAAAAACGTATCATACATATAAAAGGAATAAAAACGTAAGAGACATCCTCGTTCAAGTAATCTCAAACGCCAAGTAACGAACACTCGATTTTGCGGGTTTTTCCTTTGGTTTTTTTTTTAATTCCGTGTTTACGTAGTTATAAAAGTTTAGGGTCGGCGGGCACAAAATAGGGTAGGTCGGGTTATCTGAACAGCACAATTTTTTTTCTTTGGCATCGTATTCCCTTCTTGCCTGTTGCTTCTCCTTGTCGTTTGTTTTTGTATTCTTCTTTTGGGGCTCACACTACATATTGGTAGAGCAATTAGAACAGCATAGTCAGGTCGCGCACGTGTGACAGCAGACTTGCAAGACCTATGACCTTCTAACAAACTTTGTTAGTATCAAAAATTGTGATTGGTCCAAATAATTGCCTGCATGTGAAATCGGCCAATGGTTCTACTCCGGAATAAAAAGGACGCGTGGGTTCTACAGACTCAGTACGCCCAAATAATCACGTGATGCCGGTACAAACAAACCCACATGTGTACTAACGCGTATGGAAATACACGTACGTCTATGCGCGTTTGCGCACATGGCTTTGTTTGTACCGTGGTCGATTCGAATTCCGGGTTTGGCCTATTGCGTGCGCTATTTTAAAACGTTTTAGCTATAGTGGCTGTCGTTCTCTGTCCGAAGAGTTGGTAATTCGTTATGTACTGCAGTAGCAAAACTAGGAAAAACAACTCATGCAAGCGGAGCTGGATCAGACCAACAAATAGTTGGATATATAGCCAAACAAATTCGATTTCAAAATTATTATGTGAATTTTGCGCTGGTCCGAAGGACCAGTGGTCTGGAAAAACTGCTGGTCCGTCGGGATTCTGTTGGTCTCGGACCAGCGGACCAGCGTTAATTTCGCACGCTGGTTTACAGTGTCTCTGTTTTCAGGGACCTTCAAATATACACGTCTGTCTTAAAATGCAACATATATGATGTAGGGGACACAGCATGCATTGGTGGTTTTAGCCAACTTGAAATTTGCAGAATTAGGGTTAATTTTTAGCTCACATTTGGTATATGTAAACCAAGGAGAGCTCATATGGTACAGGTCGGCGGCATCTGTATGCCTGTACATATGTATGTATGTATGTTAGTATGTGCGGATGTATGTTCGTCCACATCAAAAACTTCAAAACTGCAGCACCTACCATCTTAGTAATTGGTGTACTAAGGTGCACCCAGGAGTGGAGATGTGAATTTGTTCAAATGAACATGTCAGCGGCAAAAATATGTAAATGAGATAAAAAAAAGGGAAAATCTAACAAATTGTTAAAACTCTGTAACTCACTTCTGAATGTCAAAGGTCTATCAACTGTGTCTTTACATATTTTACATTATTTCATATTTGTTCCGTCTTAAGTTAAAAAAAACCGCTTTTTTAGTTCCTCTCCAATAATCATCTTGAGCTGCTGTTGCATATTTTCCAAAGTTTGATTTGCTTTGTTGTAAAAAACACTGTTATTACTGGTATATTTTAACAATTTAGCAATGCATTGTCAGTGCTGACCACCATGCCTGAGTTTTTGTCACTTTCAGTTTGACATATTTCCCTTGCCTCATATTAACAAATCAAATTTCAAACGCAATTTTATAGTGTCATTTGTATCTGTCAGCGTAACTTCTCTCTTCAAATTGCAATAAATTTCAGTAAAAAGATGTCATTGAGTGAATACGTTCTATTCGGTCGATAAATTTTGATAATATTCAAGTTCAAAAAAATGTCTATCCAAATTTTTATGTAGACATTTTTCACATTTTATGTTATCATTTGATCACAGCTGGCCGACTACGTCATTGATCCACTCTGTATCGGTGTGTTTGCTGGTGATGCCAGGCAGCTGAGTGCCAAGTCCTGTTTTCCAGTCATTTTCAATCCTGCAAGGCAACACGGATCAATCGTCAAAGGGGAATTATTCGGCAAGAAAGGTAAAAAGAATCTTTTAGCAAGAGACCAAGTCATAGTTCCTGTGTGTGCATCATACATGTATATCAATAATTCATGAACCTCATGCTTAATCCTTACAGTCAGCTTACAAAGTGCGCCCTCTATGTCCGATGGTGTGCCTGTAACTGAAGTATGCACGGAAGTACTGCATAAATATCTGATCATGTTTTCTCTGCAGTAAAAAGTCAGTCACTATAAATTTGATTATACCGTTGTGTAATGTCATATTAACATTCCCCAAATCACGTTTTTGATAAAAACATATTCTCAGAGTCGTCTATTCATAAATTATTCAGACCCTGTGCCCAAAGACAGCTGTGCCTTAGTTCAGAGAGCAAGGAAAGAACGATGGCCAATATGGACACTGAAACAGGGACTACAAGGACTGACAGACACCTTGGCAGAAACCCTAACAACAAAGTATGGGGTTGAAATTCACAAATGTGCACCTTGTACATCAATGGAATTTACAGCAGAGAATATGGTTAAGGTAGGTATATGAATCATTGTGAGATTTTGCTTAGATTAAGCTATTTGGTAATTTGATACTCCGGGGCAAATAAAAAAAATCAGATTCATAAATTTTGGCATATTACAAAATAGTGTGTGATTGTTGTGAAAGCTGTGCACACAGTTCAAGGTAGAAAGTGCCGTGGGGACAGACACTCGGACTCTCAAACTCTTACAATTCTATATCTACCACTTGTGGGAGCTCATTTTAAAGCTCTTGGTGTAAGAACAATTTTCACTGTCTTTGTTTTTCGAAAGTCTAAAAATTTTGTTTTATGTTTCCCCATGGAGTTAACACAGGGTTGGCAGCCATGTTGAATTGCAAATATTGGTAAATTTGATACTGGTGTGTAGCAATATATTGCCTTATTTTGTCAAACCCTTGTTGCTTGCCAACATAACATACCACAGTACTTTTGATTCTGTAATTTCTTGTATGTTACGAGATGCTCCATCATCGTCTTGGTCCTGTTTTAAACCTTGAGTGGAAATTTGAAAAACAAAATACTCACTGTACTTCAAAGGAGAGCAGGGGATATGACTTTCCAAGCTCACAGGTTAATGCGGTTCGGAAAATGGATATTTTGTCACTGTATATGGACTTGCTTTGTGGTAAATCTCCATCATCATTGATGTGCATAACAATATCTGTCATCCTTTGCATACAAATTGTTCATTCGTGCATTAGATCAGCTCTGAAGACAAACATTTTGATGCAGATCATGTCATCAGTACCTTGCCTGCCAAAGGTAAGCCATGGTTAATTTCTATTTCAGTGAAGTGTACATCCTGTCCTCCTTCTCTCTCTATCTCTCTCTCTTTCTCTCTGTCCGTCTTTTCCTTAACCCTTTCACCACTATGGTTTAGTCCAAACCCATTGTTATCAATGGTGATTGTGGACCTGTTTACAGGGAATCGGGGGGGGGGGGGGGGGGGGGGGGGGGGGGGGGGGGGGGGGGGGGGGGGGGGGTGGGGGGGGGGGGGGGGGTTTGAACAAGTTCACATCACATTAGCATGAAATTTTGCAGACACATGCATTTTAAATGCAAGTAGAGCCTACCCATCAAAAGGGGCAGTGTGTAGTGCTGTTTGAAATGACATGAAACTCATAAGATGATTTGTGGTGTAAGTGTAACAATGGATATGGTAAATCCAGTGGTGACAGTCAAACTATAAACAACTTTTTGCAAACTATGAAAAAACTTGTTGCAATGGCCTTTGACTTTGCCAGTCCAAAAATCGGTCAATGCAAGTCTTTGAAACTGAATGATGCAAGCATGACCAAGAAGATGATATTGAGTGTTCGTCTGACACGTATGTACCAACCTGGGTATCACCAATTACTCACAGGAAATATGAATACCATGTATGCATATTCATTTCCGTCATAACTCATTGTGTAGTTTGGGACTAGCTTTGACCAAATGACCTCTGAACTTGTGACCTCATGTGAAGGACTGTCTTTCTGAACAACATCGATTTGATATAAATACAGTAATGCAATTGATATGTCTCTCAATTCTCAGAAATTTAATTTGTGAGAATAGCAAATGTAGTGTAGTTAACTGTATTGAGTGTTGTTGTCCATCAAGGTACATACATTTTGAGGCAAACTACAAATGTACCTAAAAGCGTCTGGGGAAAATTGAGAAAGAAACAATTGAATTCTGTGATAGTAATGATCACCATACTTGTGTTACTGTTTCAGTGTTAGCCGCTGTCTTACCAGATGAACACAGTTCCTTAGCAGAGATTCTGAATCAAATCGACAGCGTGACGGTGGCTGTCATAAATTTGGAGTTTGAAGGTGCTGTTCTACCGGAAGAGGTAATGAATTATTGAGTAAAGCTATCACTGAATATTACATGATGTGTTTGTTAGCTTGATGCTTTGTCTCAACTTCTTACCCATCACACTGAAATCTTTCTGCCAAGTGTACCCAGTTAGCATTTCAAAATGCCCATAATAGCAAGATGTCCATATTAGAGAGGTAAAAACCATTGAAATTTTACCTCTTTGCTTGGGAAAAAAATCAACCAGTGTAATAGTGTGATATCATAAATAGAGACATGTCCAAGAGTAGACAAAATCCCTCCATTATGAAACAAAACACATCTCCTGTACTTACCTCTATATTTGTAATTTGATAGGGTCTTTATAACAACAATAGACTGATAGAAAATTTTTTGTCACCTCTGTGAATGTCAATTCTGACAATGTTAAAGTGAAAGGGAAACATAACCATTATCATTAAGTCATTCACCAGTGTACCCAAATAATTTGCATAAAATAATACTGATTTTATCTGTAATTATAAACACAATGCAGAACTCCAGCATTGTTGTCATTGACATGTAAACATGAGAAAAATGTCGAAAACTTTGTGATCACAGTTTCTTTTCTCTTTGTGGACAGGGTTTTGGATACCTAGTACCGTCCTGGGAAAGGTCAAAGTTGCTGGGTGTTGTATATGATTCCTGTACATTTCCACAGCATGACAGACCAGGGCCAGGGACTACCAGAATCACAGTGAGTATTATCCCATTGATACAGCACACATGAAGATCTGGTTTTCAAATGCTATCTATGGAAGAGCCAGGTGCTAGCCCAGTTTTGCGAATGATTGAACATATTCATGTCAACAAAGTGTCACTATAATATCAAGTCAATTATGTTAATTCATGTAGCTTATGTGGCTAAAGACACCACGGAATCAAAGCAAAGCTGCCTTTGATAATATCACAAGTGTGGATGGTCTAGGAAAGGGGCATTGAACAGCGCCCTCTGAGTCAAGTTAAAATTCTGACAAGTTTAGTGTCAAATTCCTGCAACACATTTCTAACTCACATGCTCCTTGCACATGTAATCATTTTCTTGTAGTGCATGATGGGAGGTCACTGGTTCAATGACCTTTTTGGAGAAGCTGATGGAGTGAGTCCAGAGTTTCTGCTGAACACTGCCCTGGAAACACTGAAAGATCACATTGGCATTGCAGCCACCCCTTTGAAGTCTCTGGTCACAATCCAAAAGGACTGCATCACACAGTACAGAGTGGGCCATAGCCAGGTTGTTGGTAAGCAGAAGTGTTATTGTGTCCCTCACCCATCCCCCAACCCCCTGCCGAGTGAGTTTTGACATATACATAATGCTAACACACTGCTTAGCTTCTTGCAACTTCTTGGTGTGTTATTCAAGCGTACAAACAAAGAGAAGTAAAATTGCTAGCAAGGATATTTTTTGCACCCGCTCTTTTCTGTAATTGGACAAATTTGGGCAAGCATTTAAAGAATAGCAAAATGATTGTCTACAATTTACCATAAATCAGTAACTTCATCTAAAGATATATTTTTCACCTATAGTTCCTCTTTATTTGACAGATAAAGATGATCAAAATGTAGTTGAAGTTATATTCTGAGCTCTTTTTCAAAAAGTGACAACTTACAAGTCACAGCTAACATGAGCAATGGTAGAAAACCATATTTGTTGCATGCTTACATCACATGTTGTAAACAGATCTGGGCCATGATGAGTTAAATCTGCACAAACTCCTGACTGCAGTCACACCATTAGGTATTACAAAGTTATTATCAAAGTGCATGCTAAACTCCTTCACTTCATGTACATGCATTCTCAACATCGAATAACTAGTTGTCTATATCTATGTTCCCTACCCTGTAGATGACGTAGACGATTACCTTACAGCAGGGCAGTTGCCACTGATGATAACAGGAGCATCTTACAGGGGTGTGAGTGTCAATGACTGTATATTCAACTCCAAGAAGACTGTGGAAAAGCTACTTTGTAGGTGATCAGTGAAACCTTGATAGAGCGAACATTCTGACTTCACATTCATTATATAAAGATACATGTGATTGTGAGGTGTTTAACCGTCAAGTATAATTCCAATCTTTATGTGGCATTTCAATGGGGCAGTTAAAGTTGGAGTAACAAAACATTGTTTTTCTTTCACCTCAAATTCTAGCATAGTTTTAATTTCAGTGGCTAAATTGGCACTCAACAGGATGATTACTTGTATGAACGTTTTTGCTAGGACACTGGAGCAGTCGTGACAATAGAATGAACTGAATACTCAGGACATGAAAATTTTAAATTGATGTCATCTGAAATTCTGTTGTATATGTGTCTTTTATATAAACAAGGCATATGCCAAATGATTGTGATCTTTTTAAATTGTACAGCCCCTTGAGCAATTTTCCTTGAGATATTGGCACTGTATAAGTTTTCATCATTGTTATGATGACCTTCCAATAGGACCTTGTATACATCAGATTTATTGAGTTGAAACACAGTAAAACATTCTAATAGCAAAAACAGAATGTTTGCCATTTCAGAAGTGACTCACAGTGAGGAGTTTTACCCAAAATGACTCTGCTAAGAATGTTATGGTGGCCACAGTCTCTCTCATCTTTAGACCAGCTTCTAAGGTCATCGGTCATCAGTTGAGCACGTGGTAGATCTATGTGAGTCCTATGTAACCATTACATACTGTGATGCTGCATCATGTCACTGTACAAAAGTTGACATAAGGTAAATGTGTTTCCTATCACATGATCACGATACAAATGAGGTACATCAGGCCAGCCGCTACAAACAGCTTCACTCATGGTGAAAATAGGTGACTGAATCCTAGCAAAGGGAAGGTTCGTGAAGATGTGTCTCTGTTTTTTGGTCACAAATACCCCTACTGTTTTATGAGCTGGGCTATCTGGCATCGTCAAAAGTTGTAACAGGGTAACCTTGATATAACTTCCCATCAGTCTGACTCATCATCATAGCATATACATAAAGTACTGGTTTGTAAATAAAAACAAATGAGAGACATATAAATGACACCGGTTGACCTGCTGTGTGAACTCTTCAAAAATTGCTCCAGGATATCATACACTGCTTTGACAAATGTGTTCATCAGTACATTGACACTCTAGTGTGTGAAGACATTATTCCTAAAACTGACTCATGGCACATAAAGCAATGCTGAAAATTTTGTAGAAGGTTTGAAGAATGCTGATAAATTTGCAGGTGAAATATTTGAGCAATAAACCACACCCAGTAACAGTATGTCACTAAATTTTGACCAGTTCACAACATATGTACATGAGCGATAGCAAGTGCATATATGAAGTGAACTGGTCAAATCCAAGTGGTATACCGTTGCTGGATGTGCTATTGTATCATAACAGTATATTGAAATTCTCGTTTGGAACATCAAAAAAGGATTTGCTCTTGCCCAGAGCTTGACCGTGCTTTATCACGAACATAGCATGGTTATTTTCACATCTCGACTGATCAGATTACTGTATTTGCACCATCAATATACTGGTATGCTTTAATTCATGATATTCTCCATGATATATTGTATATATTACACTGTCAGTGGATGTACATTGATCGTGCAATAAAATATATTGACACATAGCCATCAATTGTTTTGTTTCATAAACATACTCTGTTGTGATGCTTTCATATTTGATGGATATGCTTCTCAGTGTTCTCCCCAGAGCATTATAGAGTAGTGGCTTCCATTCCTTAATATTTGGTAAACAATAGAAACTCATTACCATAACAATTACATATATTGTTATGTAAATTAGTCAGTACTCTATAAGTTTTTCTCCTGGGAGCACTGCTTCTAACAATGCTCACATTCAGATTTATTCAAAAAGCGCTAAATTTGTTTGTTTGTTTTCATCATTGTTCAAGTATTTTTCACCAATCCACATATCAATTTCACACTATGTGGTATGCAGATTCCTAATGCTAGCCCTATTCACATTAGGTGAAATGATGATGAATTTATATATTTCAATGTGTTAGCAAATTTCCTATGTTAATCATAACTGTTCTTCTCTGGAGCCTTCTCAACAAAAAAAATTTAGAATAGAAGTTCCAAAGAAAGATCTTGCAAATTCAAGTGGTGACTAAATTTACATGATTAAATTTCGGACTAGAGTTTTATGTTGTAGCAAATTTCCTATGTTGTTCTCAACCCATTCTTCTCTGGAACTCTTACACTACAAAATTAGAAAAGAAGATAAAAAGAAAGATCCCATAACTTCAGATGGTGATTAAATGGTTCTACTCCGGAATAAAAAGGACGCGGTGCGTTCTACAGACTCAGTACGCCCAAGAGATCACGTGATCGCGGTACAAACAAACCCACATGTGCACTAACGCATATGGAAATACACGTTCGTCTATGCGCGTTTACACACGTGGGTTTGTTTGTACCGTGGTCCATTCGAATTCCGGGTTTGACCTATTGACATGACTCTCTTGGCAAAATTTTTATGCTGGATGTTTAATTGCCATATCTGGTTTCGTATCTTCTTGAATCTCAGGTCAAACTTCTTTGCTTTGTTGATATCTCATTTCAAACCTCTTTCTTCACCTTTATTTTTCGCAGCTTTATGAAGTTTTTAGCTCATATTTGACATATTTATATATACCAAAGGGAGCTTAGATGATAAGTTAGTCTTATTTGCAAGTTATAATGTACTCTATCCATGTGTGTGTGTAACCATGAATGTAGTATGTATGTCCATCCACGTCAAAAACTCAACAACTACAACACCTACCATCTCAGTATTAGGGGTGAAGATGTGAAATTATTAAAATGAACGCATCAGTGTTAAAAATATGCAAATGAGGAAAAAAAAAAGCAAAAACCTTCAAGTTGCTAAAACTGTAACCACTGACCAGATTTGGTTGAAACTTTCTTAAGGTAAATTAATTTAGATTTGGTTAAATTGTGGTGAAATTTTTATACTTGATTATTCTCGATTGTTGTTCAGAAATCATCTCAGAAATTACTTTTCTTCATCTTGTTTTGAAACTTGGTTTGCATGATCCTATGGTGACCTCAGTTCGGTTTTCTTCAAATGGTGTTGAAATTGTCATATGTGCATTTCTGGGCCTATTTTTCTCATTTTAGTTAAAAAAAATCATTTTTATCTGAAACTGTGTGTCTGATTGCTTTGAAACTCATTGCATTTTCCTAGGGGCGCCCATAGTTTGATCAAATTGTGGTGAAATTTGTATTTTAGGCAATTTTCCCCCAGTTTTGGTCAACAATCATTTCTCTAAAAATGTTTTTGTGCTTTGAAACTTGATGAGTATATGTCTAAGGGTGAGTGTAATTGATGTGCATATGTCTAAGCTTGACTTTAATTCAGTATCTTTAAATTGTGATGAAATGTTCATATTTGTATTTTGGGGCAATTTTTGGAAATCAAAGAAACAATCGAGAGTGAGAACTCAGCTTCATATCTTAATCTGTTCCTACAAGTGGGTAATGATGGGCTACACACTAAGCTGTATGACAAAAGGGATAATTTCGATTTTGAAATCATAAATTATCCCCACTTGTCAAGTAATATTCCATCTGCACCTGCTTATGGTGTGTACGTGTCTCAACTTCTCAGATATTGTAGGGCTTGTGATTCCTACGCTGATTTTCAAATGAGACACAGCTTATTGGTATCAAAACTAGTGAGACAGGGATATACATCCAAAAGACTCGTGAGGACTTTCAAAAAGTTCTACGGTCGATATGATGACATTGTGGCCAAATATGACACCTCGGTCACTCAAATGATAAGTGACAGCATTCCCGGCTTTGACTAATTACAGTGATTTATATACTATATAATTTCATACAATATGTAGACACTTTTTTGATCAATCCTGACGGATGTAGCATGCTAGCAGCGTACGCTTACCCATTCCGGACACCTGGTACCACCACTAACTATCAGTGGTTCAGGATGGCCCTACTTAAATTTGTAAATCACAAATGTCCCATGGACCCGGTAATTTATTACCTTCAATGGAAATGATTATTGGACCAGTTTAACCCTTTGAGTGACAAAGCGGTTTTTTTTGTTGCCTTTATACAATATGACACCAACTATTTCTTTGAGATGTACACAATTTTTTCTGATTTTTCCCAAAATTTTTGCCAAAAAGTTAAGCCCATGAAAATGTATGTCCATCTAGTCCAAAATCATGGAAAATATTACAGAAAAACTCATACAAATTGGTGAAATGTTGCCCTGATATTTTTAGGGCAAAAATTACAGTGCTCAAAGGGTTAATGTCATATTACCTTTTTGGTGAAAAAATGATCTCTGAAACTACTTTCGGATCGTTTCGAAATTTGGTATATATATCATGTAACTTATAAAATACATTGATTTTTCAGTGTGCGAGTCACCCACTCGCAATTTGTTGAAAATTTAAAACTTGATGTGTAGGTTTACGTTATGATGAAAGAAACTTTAAGAAGCAGGATTGCTTTTTTCGGGGAAAGTTTTGTTTGGCTGACTTTTCTCTTTCCATGCATAGAAGATTGATTAGACCAAGAAATGCATAATTTCACTTAGCTTATTTTTTGTTGTGATTTTTTATTTGGAACAAATACTAAATCAGACACAGAAATTCGAGGAGACCCATGACTTCGAGCCAGAAATCAGGTGCTACCGACTAAGCTGTTCCAGCAAAAGGGTGTTCGTGCGAAGTTTTTCAGCGGGCGCGCAAATTTAAAAACTAATGAGCGGGCAGGGAGAAAAAATCGATATATACTGTGGGCGGCAAAGAAATTTCATTTTTTTCAGTGGGCGGGGAGAAAAATTGTGACAGTGGGCACCGGAAGATACGTAGAGGGAGGGGAATGCCGTGGTTGATAGAATTTGAGGGGAGATTAAGCCCCTAACTTCGAGGGGAGCAATGTTCCAAGGTATACTGCTAACTGCTCGTACGGTTTTGCGTTGATCTGGGTTGCCTATAGTGGGCATCTAGTGAGCAATGGGGAATTTCGATAGTCGGGAGAGGGCAGTGAGGAGCTTTAATTTTTGTGGGGAGTGGGGAGCGGGCAGACCGTAGATACTAGAGGGCAGTGGGCATCAAAATTTAGTTGGCGGGCATATTTCTACTCTCCCCGCCAAATTTTAGGTCAAGGTCAAACATAAGTAAAATTGGTATATCAGCCTTCAAAACATGTTTTGTGATGATTTTGCGAAATTGATTAAATTTACCAGTTGGCGGCACTTGAGAAATGGAATGGCTGTTTGTGTAAGCACCCTAACGGGGGAAGTTAATGTATTAATAAAGTGTCAACAATCTCCTTAGGAACAATAAGCCGAATCTACACCATGGTGTTATTTAGGATAGCCTTATTGTAAATGCCTTCCGAGCGAGTGACTCGACCGCGATCGGAGATTTCAGTCATCTCATAACAAGTATTTTTGTAAACATCATTAGTTTAAATTTAATATTTCATAAAAGTAGATAACATGCAGTCCTGATACGTCTGTTTACATAATGCATACGTTCTAACTCTTATCAATGATGAAGGAAAATCATAAACTCATAGCGACCAATCTGTAAATATCACGGCTATGTAACTGACTTTTGACACTATTGACACGACCTGGCAAACGGCAACAAAGCGTTATTACATAGAGTTAGCGTGTCAAGGGGTCCGTTGCTCTCTTAACATGGCCAATTAGATGATTTATCGCCTCCTTTGCTGGTTAACAGCAAATACACATTAGGGAACTGTGCTATCGGCAAATATTTAATAGCCCAGGGTTTATCGATTCAAAGTTTCTTTCCTTGACTGTTTGATTGATCATGACTTGGAAGAGGCTGCCATGGAGATCAAACCATTCAACATGCGCGTAGCAATAGAAGCATGGCTGTTTTAAAGGTTTTTTTTGATAATTTATTTTCAGAAGAATAAACCTTACACTCCCAGTAATTCGTCTGTGATGTGTTTGCAGGTATCGTGAAGATTGATAGAACAGCCTCCTTTGTTTCAGGTATACAGAGCGCGCTGGAAGTGTGCCAAAAGCGCGCACAACATGCATTGTTGTCCGCGTAGGGGTATCCAGATTTAGATCATGTTATTTATTTTCCACTTCATTTTCCGTCATTTTTTGAGCCATGACTGACTTTGAAAACTAGTTTTCCCGTATACTCATTATCTTCACCTGTCAACCATGGCAGCATGTTTGTCAATTTTAAGCTGCAAAGGTAAAGTTTGTGCAAATTTGGGCTCCACAGTAATTTTGTTTTCATTCTCACCACATCTATTGAGATGTAAGGAGGCATTCCTAGATGGGACTATTTAGCACAACATTTACGAGTTTTAACCAAATTAACGTTGTTTAAGTACGTAGGCACCTAAGCAAATGTTGACCACTTCTTAAAGGATTTTACAATATAACGTCATAATTCAATCTCTTCATTTCCACAAAAGACCTGTTGGATATTAATATATATCCGAAATAACAACAGTCTGTGATGTCACATACTTCAAACGTGCTTAATATTTTCTTATACTTACTTGCTGAGAAACAACGAAAGAACCGTGATCTGAACGAATAACGAATGACCCGTGCAGGCGAGACAGACGCTGACCTGTAGTTATCACGTGATATCGAGCACAGTTGTACAGGTAGCCAGGACAGACTATTAACCGTCCGTCATCATAGCTCCGGCTCAGCAGCAGTCCCGTTCGTGGATAATTTTGACAGTGCCCTGCGATAGGACACCGCTCTTGACCCAACGAAATCGTGACCTACTTCTCAGTGAGTATTTGTTTCGCCCCGACAAGGAATTTTAATAGTCTCAACTTTGATATTTCGTTTTCTCCTAGAGTCACAAAATCGCCATTTATTGTGTACCTGCTGTATCTATGTTACACCCTCTTCATTCAAAAGGGATTTTCCCAACTTATTTAGACGGAGAATGTATCATGACGTTTAGTGTAGGGTATATAAGTTAACGTCAGTTTTTAATCGTAAACTGAAGAAACTTACAGTAGATCAAAAACGCAAATTTTGCCCGCAGCTAGTTTGCTCAACCAAACTCAAACCTAACTAAGGGTACATTCTTGGGACTCGCACAAGTATATGGGTACATTTATTTAGTTGAGTGAATCATCAAAACGTTACCGATATGTGAATGTAAATGCCTTCTATTTACGCTTTGATTTCCAGAAAACAATCTCTTGAACATGAATTTCTCACTGGTGCAAAAATAACCCCCCGACAGTCGTAGACCATTCACACAAAAACTTGTCTGTCAGTTCCTGGAGCATATATTTCCCACATCGTCGTTTTCTGATTCCTCGGCGACAGAAGGGAGATTGTAAGGCTAATTTGGCTGTCAAATATACCATATATCTCGCCCCGTGGCTATTTTTAAACGGCAGGTGAGGCACATTGACTTTATATTTGTCGCAGTCAACTGCAGCGATATCACCATCGCACTGTAGATCGATATCCTAACAGAGTACAATGGAATTGCATTTGTCTGCCTGTATTGGAATGCGGAAGTGAAAGAGTTCCAGCCCGACATTTGTCATGACGATATTATCACGTGACTGTAGGTAAACATAAACGTAAACTCACCAGACATTGATCACTTCATAGGTCAGAACGAAAAATATGACCCTCTCTACACACGCCCACATTGATGACAAAATAAATTATTACACCTACAGTATACTGATTCAACGCCTTTTGTTTTCTATCATCAATCCATCATTAATTTTGTGACGTCATATCTTGTGCTATTATGGATAATGGAACTATGCAAAGAACATTGCAATCATTCGCGATAGCCATACAGGCTTTCATTTACCGCATCGATCTGCGGAGTTTCGATATACTCGTTGACAGTCACGTAAGTCAGCAGGTTGACAGAGAAGTGCTCTCGAATAAACTGTTACGCTCTTTAAAAATCGGGAAGTCAGGCGCTGCAATAGTGTGACCGATTTAGGAAGTGACGGAAAGACACAAGTTAATAGTCCGCAGTACTACAGTACATGTATTGCATATTTATGGTACTTTTTTTAATGGAACATGTCGACAGGCAAGGAGTTGTTAGGGATGGACCATTAGATCTTGGGAGGGGGGTGGTCACAATGAAATTGTGAAAATTTTTTTACTATTGTAAATTTCTAATGTTTTTTTATTGCAATTGAGATTAGCTGTGCAATTTTTTTTTTCAAAGTAAATTTTCAGATTTTAGTTCGTCGCTGTCTGAGGATAAAGAGGGCTAAGATGTGGTGCAAAGCGCCACAAGCGACCACGCAAATGGTCACGGGGGACGGCAGGAGGGGGTTGTCCCCCTCCAGTCGTTAGAGCTTTTGAAAAATAGAGATTAAAATAGTGTTATTTGGTGGCACTTGGGGAGTATTTTTGTGGGGGGAGGTCAGGAGGGGGGTGTCCCCCTCCTGCCATTGGAGCTCTTGAAAATAGAGTTTACAAGTCATTGACAATGACATAGTCCCCACTTGTAATAGGAGTATTAGTCTTGATGGGGCAGGGAAATGTGATCATTAAGAAGTATCACTGGAGTGTATATGTTCAGATGTATGGACACATAGGTCTATGTCATTGTTCCCATTTGAAACAAGAGGCATGTCTAAGTTATGGTTCTAAATCGGGAAAAAGATCAGACTTCTAGCTGTATTGGCCAGCCAAGAAATACATATGCGCATAATAAATGAGGTACAAGATGTGACATCTTAAGGTCTATTATCCTATCAAAATTGAAGCGTAAAGAACTTGTGGTTACTAAGTTATGCACAAATATGCATAATCAAGGTCAAAGGTCATCAAGGTCACGAGACATTTTGAAAAAAAATGTATTGCTAATTAATCCATATATGCCAAAATTCAGACCTCAAGCTATATTGACTTGCCCACAAATATATATGTGCTTAATTAATGAGGTAAAGCATGTGTTGTCATAAGGTCTCCAGTCCTACTAAATATAAAGGACATAGCACTTGTGGTTACTTATTTATTGACATAATCGTGTATTTTAGGTAAAAGGTTATCGAGGTCACATGACATTTTGTCAAACAATTTCTATCCTATAGTCTATCCCTATATACCAAAAATCATACATATAGCTCTATTGGCTCGCTCAAAATTAGATATGCACATAATTAATGAGGTACAATATGTGGCGTCATAAGGTGTCCCATCATACCAAATATGAAGGGTGTAGCACTTGTGGTTCCTGAGTTATGGACAAATATGTATATTTGAGGTCAAAGGTCACCGAGGTAACGTGACATTTGTGAAAAAATATTGTCTTGATAAGTTATCCCTATATACCAAAAATCAGACATCTAGCTCTATTGGCTCGCTCAAAATTAGATATGCGCATAATTAATGAGGTACAATATGTGGCGTCATTAGCTGTCCCATCATACCATATATGAAGGGTGTAGCACTTGTGGTTACTGAGTTATGGACAAATATGTATATTTGAGGTCAAAGGTCACCGAGGTCACGTGATATTGTGTAAAAAATGTTGTCTTGATAAGTTATCCCTATATACCAAAAATCAGACATCTAGCTCTATTGGCTCGCTCAAAATTAGATATGTGCATAATTAATGTGGTACAATATGTGGCGTCATAACGTGCCCCATCATACCAAATATGAAGGGTGTATTACCTGTGGTTACTGAGTTATGGACAAATATGTATATTTGTGGTTAAAGGTCATTGAGGTCACGTGACATTTTGTCAAAAAAATTGTATTGCTAAGTTATCCCTACATACCAAAAATCAGACCCCTTGCTCTATTTGCTCACTCAAAATTAGATATGCACATAAATAATGAGGAACAATATGCGGCGTCATAAGGTGTCCCATCACACCAAATATGAAGGGTGTAGCACTTGTGGTTACTGAGTTATGGACAAATATGTATATTTGAGGTCAAAGGTCACCAAGGTCACGTGACACTTTGTCAAAAAATTGTATTGCTAAGTTATCCATATATACTGAAAATCAGACCTCTAGGTCTATTGGCTCGCTCAAAATTAGATATGCACATAATTAATGAGGTACAATATGTGGCGTCATAGGGTGTCCCATCATACCATATATGAAATGTTTAGCACTTGTGGTTACTGAGTTATGGACAAATATGTATATTCGAGGTCAAAGGTCACCAAGGTCACGTGACATTTTGTCAAAGTGTCTGAGATATCTGCGTGAACGGATGGACTCACGGATGGACTCACGGACGGACATGACCCAATCTATAAGCCCCCTGGACTTTATCTGTGGGCACTAAAAACTGTGTCACTGCATCCTTTTTGCAATATGAATACGATGAGAAACTAAATTTTTATAATTCGTGGCCTTATACATGGCAGTCTATGGAGATCTGCCTTATACATGGGAGTCTATGGACTGCCTTATACATGGGGGTCTATGGAGGTGAAAACTAAAAAGTCCTCTAACACGGCCAAATTTGATCGCATTGTGAAACAAATCGACGTGCATCTGTATGAGGTAGGGTACTATCCTTGTACCAAGTTTGAACGAAATCACTCCAGGCGTCTCTGAGATATCTGCGTGAACGGACGGACGCACGGACGCACGCACGCACGGACGCACGCACGGACATGACCAAACCTATAAGTCCCCCCGGACGGTGTCCGTGGGGACTAAAAATGGTGTTATTTGGTGGCACCTGGGGAGTATTTTTGCTGGGGGAGGTCAGGAGGGGGTGTCCCCCTCCTGCCATTGGAGCTTTTGAAAAATAGAGATTAAAATGGTGTTATTTGGTGGCACTTGGGGAGTATTTTTGTGGGGGGAGGTTAGGAGGGGGGTGTCTCCCCTCCTGTCATTGGAGCTTTTGAAAAATAGAGAATATGGTGTTATTTGATGGCACTTGGGGAGCATTTTTTTCAGATTACACATCTTCCTCTGAAACATGGTCTTCTTGCTCCTCAGTAGCTTCCTATAGTTTTGAAAATTGACTATTTTGGTTTCCTGGCTTCCCTTTCTACTGCGTGGTGAAATGCCTACATTCACCCCACCAAACATCATGCATATCTCATGATTTACAATTGATTTTGACAAGCTGAGAAGCTGTTTGCAAAATATAGTGAAATTTGCATATTTGTGTTTTTAGAGCAATTGTTGCCTTTTTTGATCAAAACATCTATTTCTCTGTAGCAGCATGTCCAAATTGATTGGATGTGTGTAGATGTGGTGAAATTTCAATATTTGTCTTTTTAGGGCAATTTATGCCATTCATGGTCAAAAAATCTGTATTCTCTGAAAGGGCTTGTCCAATTTCTTTGAAATTTGCTACATAAGTCCCTTAAGATTTGTTTAAATCATGCTCTTTTTTGTGGTGGAAAAATTCTTCAGATAATTGTCATTCAGCATTTGCTACACACAAACGATTATTCATGCAGATTTATTCAGTATTTGTTATCGAGAAACTTTCAAAGTTCAACCCTTTTGTGTGTTTTTGTGTTGGGATTTGTTGGATAGATGGCATTTTACGTAGTGTATTGTTGAATGTTAAAAATGTGTTGCTCTTGTTTTTTGAGGCTGTTTTTTGAGAAAAAAGAATTGAAAATGCCTTTTTAAAAGCAAAATAATACATAATGACTTGATATGTTGTTTTATCATTATTGACGTGTTTCTACTTGTTCACCCATTATTCATCATGCATTCAACATTGCAATAAAATGCTGTGAAAAAAATGAACCTGATGTGGCCTGCATCTGTTTACCTTGATCTTAAAAGGCAAATATAACTTTCTGTCTTGACAACCATACCATAGTTTCAATGTTTTACCTAGTGTACCTGCTTGGTTTGTATGCAGGAAACAAGTAGAAAACAGGCTCTACAATTTTATAATTTCCAAGTGATCAGAATACAAAAGTCCTTAAAAGATAAGATAATCACAACTTCCAGTATAAGGGATACAGTCACTCTAAATGTATAAATTAAAATTAAAAATGTGCCTGGAGGATGTACTAAAAATACAGAAAGTTGCTTCCTGTCGGTAAAATTTAAAAAAAAATCAAGATTTTGAAGACTGTTGCAGATTCTTTTTACGCATTTGTCTTCTTATTTATTTTTTATTTTGCAAACTAGTTTGAAGATTTTTTTTTCCTAACTTTCTGCTCTGAATTTTTTTTCTGTTTTTGACCACCCCCTCCCAAGATCTAATGGTCCATCCCTTAGCAAAGATCAGTTGATTAGCTCTTGGCCAGGTCACGCACGATCACGCTAGTCCATGAGTCACTGAAATACTATGCATCCTATAGACGGACTGTCAATGACATTTCGTCGTACATAACATAACTTGTTTGAATATACACATGCTGTTCTTATGGCAGTGTATTTTTCCTCTCTTCTGAATGTTTTTCGGTGTAATTTTGCTTTACACAACGATGTTTATTCATCTTGTTTCAAAGACATTGACTTTAGTCCTTGTTATCATATACCTACATTAACGTGAATGTGTAAAGCTATTCAAAGAAAGCGCCCTCAGATCCGTGCATTTTTTTTTACGTATCACGCCCCGGCCCGGTGCCCAAATATGGGCAATCGCGTGCATTCTGAACTATCTCGATTCTGGTTACTACGGGCGTTGGTATCCGCAAACATTCCATTCGTACACAAAGCCAGCGCGAGATTAGGAAAACGGCTGCTCGCTCAGATGGCAGTTGCGCGTGGCGACATTGGAGCCGCGCCGGTGACATTGGCTTTTATTTCTAAATTATAGTGAAATCCTGTGTATACTAAGTGCGTGCCTGTTCAGTATAAATACCAGAAACTGACATCACGCTTTTGTCCTTCTTACACCTCGATTTCAGCCTTGCTCTCTGTGGTCACGTTCAGTACGGATGTTGCTTTGCGCGTTCCAGAATTCTGCAGGAAAACAAATGACGTCATTATGTATGTCAATCCGCGACGGGAAGCGGCCATCGTATTTCTGAAAAACTGACACAAATGACGATGAATTTTGATATCGCACGCATTTTCATCCCCTAAACAATGTTGAATATTATGTAAACTACATATTTATCATTCCATAAGGTATATGAGAAAACCTTTACGGCCCTGATACGGCTTTTGCGGCCCTTGGTCGTACGGCGTACGGGCCCTTGCACGCTCGGGCCCTTCCGCCGTACGACCTCGGCCGCAAAAGCGGTATCAGGGCCGTAAAGATTAATTTAATCTTCTGTTGTGCGAAATAATATTTATAATTTATTTACTTATTTATTGTCTTTCATTTCACATTTCAGTTGTGAACATCATACTGCGATGCAAGGACAGCTACATTGTTGCAATTTGGACCATTGGTTCAATGAAGCACAACACATAAGCTTACAAACACGCTAGCACACATAAAATGCGCTGCGAATACATTCAGTTAAAGAGATGTGAATATTACTAACTTTAGATGTAATATATCAGTTACTTAATCGTCAACTTATTAATTGAATGCTATCGTCGTTACTATTTATTTATTTATTTATTTATTTATTTATTTATTTATTTATTTATTTACAGCTGTATTCGCCAGTTTCAATTGCTGGGCAGACATAATATGGAGATAACGGTGAAGATTTATCCGACAAGGCTTTATTCCTATCCGCCTCTTGGGGTAATAATGGGTTGAAGCACGGTCCCTTCACAAAACTACCCATACTAAATGAGTCAATAATCAACGATTTCTACGCCAAGCATGTAGATTCGCGATCAGATACCAAGCCCAGTATTTTCTCAACAATTGTGGCTGACAAGTTAGACGAGGACACAAGGCTTAGTGCTCAAGAATCAGGGGTGACTCTAATACCCGCAAGAAGAAAGACAAGATCAACACCTATGAATGATCCACCAGGCTTCCATTGGCTGTTAAATCATGAGATCTACTATCCTTCTCTGTCTGAATTGAAAAATGTCAAGTTCGTGGTTGGTCTAAAACCGTTGACGTCTGCCGTAGCTGAAGATGTCCAGAAAAATCTATTTCACGATGCAAAGTTAGTTCTTCTTCCTGGTAGCAACACACTGGGGGCGTTGTTCGTCTTTGATTCTTGGGACATTGGCAAGTGTGGTTTACCGTACTTTCATAGAGTTATTTTGAAAGATTTACACACGAGAAGAGGAGAGGCTCTAAAACTATATGCAACAACCCTCGATGTGACAATCAGTTCACAACAACAAGCAGATATACAAGCAGCAGGAATAAAATTGATTACGGCAACAAGAAGTGAGTATGTCGACCAAAAGATGACCCAGTCCAATTACTTTGGCTCTCCAATTATAAAAGCTACTACGGACACCTAAAGGATTTGCAGAATATCAAGTGCGTGGTCGGTTATGCTCCAAAAACATGTGATGCTGCGGCTAGCATCCGCAAGGATCTGTTTCCTTACGCGAAGTTGTACCAGATCAACCATTTCCATCCACAATACTGTCAGCTGGCATCCAGAGAACGAGAGCAGATCGACATGAAAATGCTTTAGAGCAGCCGAGGAGGCCGACGCAGTGGTGTCTATCGGTCCTTCCATGTACGAGCACTTTGAGAATGAATACAGAGCTATTCCAGAGAAGAGCGTGCCCCATATTGAACTCATACCTAAGGTTGGGGAAGAATTCACTGTTCGAGACGTCAAGTTTCCACCGAATATAAATGAACCTGTAGTAGTGTCGTATGGAGAAGTTCTTACCAAAAATGCTCAAGAAGAATTCATAACAAAAGCAGCTGCTATCAGTAATGTCACAACAGCTTTGAAAAGTACACGAATGCGCCCGCCAAGGTGGAATATATACGTGGCAGGTGTTCAGAATGAAGAGGCGTTCCGTACATGCATTACCGAAAACAAGCAAAGAGACTTTCTGGATCTAAGAACTACGCCAGAATATAGCCCCACTCAGCTCGTTACGTACCTCCTCCGGTGCCATCTTTGTGTTATTGCAGAGAATCCTGCAGAGTATGGCTTTCTCGGCTTGGAAGCAATGCTGATGGGATTACCTTCCCTCGTAGATAAAGATTCTCAGCTGGGATACCTAGTTGATACAAAATTCAAAAGTTATGCAAACAGTTGTCTTGTCAACAAGAAAGACCAATGGTTTGATAGAGTAATGGATGTAGTGTCGTCTCCGCATTCGGCTTTGGAAGATGCAATGAAGTTGAAGACTGACTATCTTGGCAGCAAGGACATGAAGGAGAGCTACACTAGATTTGCTAATTTATTTTCAGATTCCGAAGAATCTACGCCATCTAATGGTATGTATTCTGAATAGTGAATTTTTATTTTACAAATAATAACATTACAAAATACAACTTTTTATCAACAACCTAGTAGACAGAAAATATTTCTCAATTAAGATAAATTTACTCTTTATTCCTTAGATGTTGTGTAACCGTAGATTTGGACGAAATACCATGGACAACATGTCTTGAGGATTTAGAAAATCAGTTGAACCGTCTGTCCAGGGAGACACCTGACAACGAAGCTGCCATAGCTGCTGTCGTAAAACGTATGATGGATTTATTGAATGCTTTAAAAAGATGTCAACAAAGTTACAAACGAAAAGCAGCTAAAGTGGTGGAAGAAGAGCATCATTTATTGATAAACGATTCACGGAGGGAGGGCATGGTGTGCATGAAGTGAGGAATATCATCGAAGGGTCTCTTCGTTTGTCATGCAACTTTCTCAGCTTTATTAATCTCTATATATTTAAGTCCAGCTGTAAGAATGGAAGGCTTGCTAGTAGCCTAGAACCTCTCCTTGTAACCGAGGAAATAAAAGAGAAGCCGCAAGGATGGAATTACCGCTACATCTGCAGGTCGTATATGATGAGGAAATGTTTCAGGCTGTTGAGAATTACTTCACTCAATGTAAGTATAAAATTCAAACAGGAGGGATCAAAGATTTCGACTTCTCATAAAGACAAGCACGAACGAGAATGGTCATTGCTTTTGCAATGCTTCGTTCTTCGCTAATATAAGACCCTGTAAAGAATCCAACTCTTTGAACTTAGAAGCGGAGAAAGTGTGAAAGTTCATTTTCTTTTTACATGAGATAATGAGAATAGGGTAAAGTTACACTTCTTCGAAATCATCAGACATTAAGCTGTTCTTGTAACATACATCTGTGATTTGTATTGATACACGTGTGATCGTTTCTACATTACTTGTAATTTTGTAATGTTGGAGTCGTCGTAGTTTATTATTAGATCTTCCTAGCTCACAGACATTAACTTTTGTTTTCATTAAAATAATTTTGCTTTTGTTGAAGGCAATGGCGTTCAAAGTGCACACAAACTTGGAAAACCCGAGAGTGAACTGGGAAGTCCTCCAGACAATATGGATGAAGGTACTGCAGGAGAGGCATTTCCTAGAGATGAATCTGCTATTTTGGAATTCGACGAAGGTTATGGCGAGTCTGAACTTGGATCAGATGTAGATGTGAGTTAACCTTGTATTGCCTTCAGCCCCTGTACTATGTGTACAGAGTAGATTTTAGCGAGGTTAACGTAAATCCCCAGAAAACTTGACTCATCAAAAACAATTGCCTAGATCGTCCACAGAATATGTCCTAGAAAAGGTTTCCCTCATATTGTAATAAATTATGTATAGGTAAAAAGTCACGTACTGGCAACATATATCCAGGCTATTGCCACAGTAATCTTATCGCGCTCGTATTTAGTGGGAATTACGAGTTGAGGTACCAGTCTTTGGAGCTGACACACCAAGATGTAGATTGTAATACAACCTTGTACTTTATTGCAAGATGGCGACCATGTCGTTCATCGTCAAAGATCTGATCTCGAGTTCTCTAGTCTAAGCTCTCTACAAAGTTTAATACAGCTCTAAACGTACATAATTAAAAAAAAATATCACGTGGTAATTTTCCCGCCGTCTTTGATAGTTTCTTAGGATTAAATAAGATCACACCATGGAATTTCCCGTTCTCGATTGTTCTCACTGAAATCTTAACCAATAATTAATTAAACTATCACACTATCTCTTATCTGCTTCTCGTACGATCTGAGTCAATGACCTTCACACGCCTTGGCCATGTGAGGGATACTTCAAGATAAAATCTCTACAGGGAAGGGCGTTACACTGTAATGTGACAACCGTAGCGGTTGCCTGTTTTTTCAGGAATTTCTTGTCCGGTTATAACTCTCAAGGTTACCATTTTTACAATAATATTATATCGAGATTTTGCAGAGAGACATGGACGTCTGCCTTACAAACTTTTAAATGAACGTTACACCAGAGAAAGACTTGTATCCACAATTAAACACTTTTTGGCAGGTATCACAAGCTGGAAGGTAAATGCTATATCCCTCTTCGACAAATGATCGTTGATGGCATCAGTGACATCGGTCTTCAGTTAGTGACCACTATATATTTACTTACAGATTGATATATGGCGGGTGTCACACGTTGGGCATGATGCGCTCGCTATTTCTGAAACACCTGATATGACTTCTTGGTCTTTTGGCCAGAGGTTCATATATCTTTTTTCATGAATTGACTCTGTTGTGTGCACCAGTTCTTCACTGTCTGTTCTGCGCTGTTTTGTGCCTATGTTAATAACAATTGACTATGCATTACGAATTTTGACCTAGTGTTATATGTCTGTGATAATTTAACTATTACACATAATATCAACTCAAAGTATCTTACTAGCGTTGTTTGCCTCATAACGTGACAAAGGAGCGACTTATAGTGTGTTCAAATGGGAGACCTATTACAAAATTTAGGGATCAATCTTTCATTGCTACTTTTTATTTTTCTGATATAACATATTACTTGAGAGAAGATCGTCCTTCCGTAGTTTAAGCGTTTCACATCAATATGAAACAAAATTCAAATTGCTTTCTCATAATATACAATTTGCATCATAGTTTTATTAGATTATTTCGGTTTTCATAACTTTAATTTTGGAAGGAGCTTCGATTATGTATCTTCAATGCATGCATTCCATTTAGTAATTTTCCTCCATTCAGTAATAAAAAGTACATACATGGACAGAAACAAACAATCGCTTTGTTAAACACTGGCATCATCATAAAATGTTTCATTTATTGTGATTTTTGAATCGCTTTTGTTTTACCCAGCCCGAAGAATTGGATGACAATATGAAACAAGCAATTGTTACCGAAGAAAAAATACCCTCTATAGAAGGTAAGGGACTGGGAATCGTCACCACCTTTGTTAAGTAATCAGGAACTAGCTTTCGTATAACCTTTGTAATATATGTGCAGGCACTCATTTATCGACTCCAAACATTTTTCAAGTGATTGTAAATTTGAAACTAAGATAATCGTTATCTGGCAAAATCAAACGTAGTTATTGCGCTTAGCAAATTACGAATGTTTGGGTTTTCCTTCTGTCGCTAAACAGGGAGATTCTTGTGTCAAACTGCAATCACCTAGAATGGACACTTATTACCCAAGGCATCAGGGATAGCATCCACACCAACTTGCAAACTGAATGCATATTGTCACAGAGTACGGCAAATATAACCCACCAAAAATGGGTCGAACATTTCTGTTTTATTAGATATTAAGGATTATCACATGAACTGGCCCGAATTCCCACCTGTGTGACATAGAACAGGACGGATAAAAAATGAGGTACACTCTGTGTGTCATCGAACGGAATCTCCGCGCTCGCCACGGTCGTAAACTTGTGTCATATTTTGAAAAGCCACGGAATCTCTGAGAATGAGAATTGGTGTTTCGATCGTGTCGTTGCATTTACTTCATAAATCTATTTGTAACTATTTTAAATAACTCTGAATACTATGGCTATCCGTCGCTAGCACGGTGAAAGCTATGTCCGCCGATGGCTGACTTGCCTTGGCATCGGCACAGCGCGAGACAATGATTGACACGTTCACGTGACCGAATACGATGACGTCAAGCAGAGAAAAATACCACGGGATTATATATAATTATCACACGCACAGGGCAAGTTTGTCGTCTCCGAACAAAAAATGCGGGATTTATTCTCTTGTCGTTCTACGTCACGTCAACCCGCGTCTCTGTCATCAATTTCGGTGGGTCGGATCTTTTTTTGCGTCGATCTTCGGTGTATTTGTCAAAGTAAACAACAAACTGTTGGCCGGTATTCTCCCACGTTCAAAATGTGTCTGACGTGAAAATATCGTAAACATTAATCACGATTATTGGAGTATGACAAAATACATCAACTTAGCAATTTTTTGAGTCCTCGTGTTTTAGTTTTGTCGCCAATATTCATGGCGGTTCGTATCCGTATAGACCCCACCGACGCCTGAACTTTCAACACACTGTGTACACTGTGTACTTTCATGCGGCAGACATACGGTTACATTGCAACAAGGGGTCAGGTGCGGTGTCCAGGCCTCCAAAAGTCATGTAATGAAATCGATATTTTCACAGACTACGACAATAATAATCCGAACAATGTAAACACAAGAGTGTACCGCCTGTATATTCCAAAGGAATTACGTGAATAATTTGCGGAAACAACGAACTCGAAGCTGGTCGCGTTACCGTGGGTTCCGTAAGCATTGCAACCAGGGTGGCGCGAGGTTTACAGTGTTCGCGCCGTCGAGATTCAGTCGATTTTTGTTCCCGAAAAATAGCATATCTTCGTCTGAGGTAAATTTCTAGGCCTATGCTATCTTTGAAATAGTGTATAACTTTGCGGAAGGTACGTGTAGACCGAGAGGTCGACTGGCATTTGCTCCATACACGAACGAACGTGAACGCCGTGTTCCTCGATCAAGCGACGGACGACTGGAAATGAATGACAACTTGCGAACGGTGTATTGATATTATTTCTAAAGTAGTTCAAAAGTTTATTGCGGAATCATCATGGAAAACTTCTCTTACTTGTCAAAAAATAACGAATTCGTGTGACGTAATGACCGTGTCACCACTCGTCTATTACTCGTGGTGACACGGTCATTACGTTACTCGTATTACCTTCGCTAAACGAAGAAAAATATTAGGGAATAATATCTAATTATTTTGCTGAAAAAAAATCGTTGCAAATTACATTGCTTTCCCGTTATAATATGGAAGCTTTGGTTTCGTAGGAAAGGCGACTTGTATTCGAACGTTGTGTTCAAGTTCTCGCGATTATATAAAGGAAAGTGACGTTGTCTACGCCGTATAAATTAGTTCATATATGCTTGAGAAAAATACCCAGTGGTTAAGTTCAATGACACTGCTGTCTTTGTAATCTGTGCATAACTTCTGCCATGAATCATGAGAATTGGGCGGAGACAGAGATATCATCTGAAATTTGGCGTGCATATGCTGCATCTGACTAGGAATGAACGCCTTAAAACTTTCCTGCAGTTGATATATATCATTATAAACGTAGTTAGTGGCAGTAAATTTGTTATAACTTCGCTTTTATTGTTTATGCCTTACTAATTTTCAAAGAAAGAAGTTACTGCAGTTGACCCTCAGTAATTTGATAAGTGCAGTTTGTCTTCTGGGACGAACACAAACAACGTATTATCGAATCACACTGTTATGAAAGAAATTTCAGCAATGTACATATGTAACGCTTTCAAACGACAAACATAATAAATCAATGGACATCGATGATGATATAGATAAGCATTCATCAGCTTTCTTTCTTTAATGCAGTATTTACCGAAGGAAATATGAATATCAGGAGAACTTTAGTCCAGTTGAAGCGATTTGTACAGCAACTCATCGGCTATGGTAAGTCAATATTTATATAATTTTGTATCCATGCATATAAAACGATTATTTTTTATATCGCAAAGTCGTAGAAGATAGTAGACGTCATCGCTTACCGCAATATCAATACAGAAGCGCACATTATAGCAAACAAACTGGAGTGATAAGCGACAGGCGTTTATCGGACATGGGCAAACATCGGGACAAGATGAAATACAAGTTCATCGCATTGTAAATGGCGAACGTATGATAATCAAATCTCTGAGCGCAAGTAAAATTACTTTTTATAGCTAAAAACAAATAACTCAGGCAATGACAAATAACAGAAGTATACTTACTTGTTAAACAACATGTTCTCCTAGATAAAGCTGGACAACTATGAGTGTCGTGGAACGAGTTCCGCAACACTGTGGGATTGTATCATAGCGATCACGATTTGTTGCCTGCACTTGGCCTGGTGCTCCTGACCGTAATATTGATGACATCCTTTCTTTCGGCTGAGGCATCATCAATATTTCCGTTATGAGCACAATCCTTTGGGCGGGAAACATATCTTGAACTTGTCCTTGCTATCATGGGCAATTATTTAACTTCAGAATGATTATGTCAAGAGTGAACTTCTTGACCGCATAGGGTCACTGCTAGCCCACAACGCTTGTGAGTGCGGCGTCAACAAACGTGATGGTCCAAGCTTCAATAGTTTTAACCATAATAAAGATTTGGCGGTGATAGAGTAATAAAGTCATTAAAATAGCTTTGAAATTCAGGCATCAATATATATACCATCGACAGCAGCCGAGGGCTGTGATGTTTTGTGTCAAGGGTCGCCGTCCTGGTGCATAGTGCTCTGGGTAGCCGGACTTAACGAGCTGACTCATTCGTAACCCTGAGTCCACTGCCGCGATCATTGTAGTCCAGAGCCCGCCGCCGTCGAAGTTGTAGGAAAATAAAAGTTAAGCTGTGCAAGCACAATTATTTACAGTAACATAACTCGTAATGATATACAAGAACCGAACAACCATACGCTGTATGATCAATTCACGACATAACTACCCCATTTAAACTCGATAACATCGTCGATGTTATAGATAGGGGAACATCGTGAATCTCAACCAATAAGACTGTTTCAAAGGAGTGACAAAACATACGATGACAAACTTTTTTAAAAACTAAAACTGGCGGCTACAATTCGGTAGACATTCTTTATTTTGCACATGATATATTTCCCGGTTGTGTGTGTGTGTGTGTGTGGGGGGGGGGGTGGTGGTGGGGGGGGTGTACTCCTGATATTTTCATACAGGGTGTGCCACCGAAGTTGAAAATATCTAACCATGTATATTCCAAAAATACGACACCATTATCAGATATTTGCTTGACAAATTTAAGGATTTTCACCTTTATTTCGTTGTATCTGAAGGTTTTCTTAAAGCTTGGGACATTTGTGTTTTGTTATCGACCCATACTTTGGATTTTTTCGTGAAAAAGTGACCGCTTCGGGCGGCGCATACCCGTACACCTTCCTATAGCAGTACCCTCGGGATGTTTTCCCCTAAAATGGTATTTTATAACGTTCTTTAATTTATTTACATAATGTATAGAGAAAAGACGAGTTGAATTTCATGTGATGCTACATTTATTTTCAATTATACTTTGAATTTTATAGGTGTTAATCAACAATGGTACGTTCGAATTTTGGGTCAGCAGGAATCTGGAAAGGAGCGAGGACTCTTCAATAATCCACATGGACTTCGATGGCACCATGATCAACTTCTCATCTGTGACACAGATAACAACCGTATCCAGGTTCTGGATAAACACTGCAAGTGGGTGGATGAAATACGATTTGATGATCGAGACACGTTTCCAAAAGCATTTCAGCCATGGGCCGTAGCCATATACAATGAAAACTACCACATAACTGATATCGGTAACAACCAAATTATTATTTGTGACAAGCGTTACAAAGTCATTCAGCTTATTGCTAACAGTAAAGACATTTTGGTTTATGGCATCGCGATATTGGCTGGTCATGCTTTGGTCACTGACCAGAAGGGGAACAGTGTACTCAAATACACCGGGGAGGGAGACTCATTACAAGGTGCAAAGGTGGGATCTCTGATGACGCACAACTGGGGTACCCCTATTCTGTTGTTGCAACAAATAACCGTGTCTTAGTGTCAGATGTCAAAAAGCATAACATAAAGGTCTTTGATTCTGATTTGAGTTTTGTGACCGCCTATTGTAGTGAAGGTACAGGCAAAGGTGAGGTTAGGTATCCACTAGGCATGGATGTAGATGCATGTGGAAATATTTACATCTGTGATAAGCTGAACAACCGAATTGTGAAACTGGGATCCCATGGGAAGTTTATCTGCCACTTATTCCATGGCGACTTAGAAAATCCTATGGACATTGCAGTCAACGGGGCTGGCGACATAATCGCCGTTTCGATGTTCGGTGACATTGCTCGACCTGTGAACCAAATCCGAGTATTCTTCAAGCATTAAAGCTCTATTATAATGCTGTATTGTTGTGATGCATTTTCTGATGTGTATGTTCTGTTATAAGATACAGTTTCTTGTTCTACTCTCTGAATATTTAGTTTTCAACAGCCTTTATGCGTGCAATGCAGTCTATGTTACCTATTTGAATTAAAGTGCGTTCCACGTATATCGCTTATTGTTCATGATCAAAAGGCTAAATTGTGCTGCATTGTATTAAAGCGTACAAACGGAGGAAGACAAAAATATGCTTGTTTTCTTTCAGACAAATAATGAATATTTGAGCAAACGTTAAGACTATTGTCCCTCTTAGCAACCTGAAGCATAATGCATAAGGGAGTGTCATAAGAATCATCCATTCAATATCAATTTGTTACATTTGAAATTCCAAAGTGTTGAATTATCGGTCAAGTCCTTTCCTGACTACCTTCCGGCAGTCAACTGCAATATTAGGCAATCTTTAACTACGATAAAGTAAAACGTATTTGTCTTTATACGAGTTAAAAATTTCACGTAAGATTGAACCTACAGTTCTACATAAATGGAAAACAAGACAGCTTGTTACCGTTTCTGCAGTCCGAAAAGCAAATGTTAATGTCACTTTCGTGTTTGATTGTATGTGAATTAAGTTGTAGTTCTTTCAATTGTATTATTGTGGAATAACTTTCATGTCTGCAAATTAATAAATTGTATGTGACTAAAATGCAAACCTGACGATTTACATCAAATTAAATCACCCAGAATGTATACGTTCGGTTCAATTTTAGTCAATGTCGTCAAGGCCGCTTTCTGTTCGGCCCAAGTACTGTGCAGTTCGTTTATTGTTAAAATAAGGAATGAAAGCACATTTAACATATCTTTAAGGTTTGCAAGTGTAACATTTATTTGTCTGTTGAAAGGATTAGTAAAATGAATCATTACAGATGAATAGTTGATATCCATTTGGGATATATATGAGCATTCATAAATAGAGAATTTCATTCTACCATAAATAAGTAATTCTCTAATACCAGTATTGTATGTTCATAATGTACCGATGCAAATTTGATAAGAAACATTTCAAATTAAAATCTTACTGAGAATGAGACAACCAACGTAATGTTTTTGTACATTTTTATCTGTAAACAAGAACTTCATTATTATTTCAGATACCTATACCGATTAGTGTGTCGACATCCTTTTCATCATTTTCTTGCCTTCAATGAAGCTGTATTTTTGCATCAGTGACGTCACCATGACCAGTCACGAGGTTTATTGTTTAGGGTAGGCTTAGCTATTGCGGACGTTGTACCACCACAGGGTATCGCAAGCTATCCAGGAGTTGTAATCAATTAATGTAACATATTAAACCTTTTTCATTATACAAGTCATACCTGTGTCGTGTGTTTGCCTATACCTTACCCTCGCTATCTCTCTATAGTTTTTCAAATAAAACAGTCAATACCTGTTCATTGCCCTTCCTAACCCCTTCATAAATTTGTTCCTTGATGATCTGTTCACCATATTTCTTTTCTGTACCTAACTACCACCTTCAAGGCCACAAATGGCAATATTCGTAAAACCTTACGGAGTGTTGAGTTTTGACACATTTGAAGTTTGTTTAGCAGTACCTGACTCACAAGTTCATAAATACTTGTGTCCACATTTTAAAAGGGTAACTTTACGATAAAAGGTGCTACTTAAACAGCAGCGAAACGCAGAGAGAAATTTCGAACGTGTTTAACCCAAAGACAATACTTTCACTGCACATTACAGTAAACTGTTTGGTGAGCCTTATACATAGTCAATTACCTCATTATTTTGGAATGCCTTTCTAGCATCAAATTCAAGGTCGGTGAACATGCCGCGAAAACTGTTTTCATTGTTTCTTCAGCATTTTATTGAGCTCATAAGTTCAATCTTCTGACATTACAAAATGTTAACATGCAACCCTGCCTTACGTCCGGTGTGATGATGGTACCGATGATACTGTCCCTACTTGAAATGTAACATTTTTTGCCCTGACTAACACGCTGTAATATATTTACATATCATTTTTCAAGTGAACAATAAAGAAAAAAGGACAAAACAGCAAGTCTTAATCGACGTGTGCGGGGATTATAAACAAAATCTTTTTTTTCTGTTACTGCTATTACTGATCGGATTGTCTTACGCACGCTTTACGAAATGTGGCACACTAATCTTTGATAGGTGCACAACACTGACTTCGCTATTATTAAAAATTATGTGTAAAATTTATGTTCAACATAAAAGAATTTTAATCTGTCGATCGAAAGAGCATGTAGATCGAGCAGACATGTAGCCTCATCGCTATTCATTCGAAACTACTCTCTCAACGCGATCGGTGTAAATGCATGGGTTTAATGTTGTATAATATTGTAAAATCTCCACTGTCAATTACAAATGTAGTAAAATCGAGTGAAAATTTCTGCCAACTTCCACGTTCACAAGTAATGTTAATCAAATTCTCAACGATCTTACATTAAATGAATGCAAAAATGTACTTGTCCAGAGCCTTGTCGAGGTAAAGTGAACATAGATTACGTTGAGTGATCAAGACCTTCGTAGTAATATAAACATCACCTCACTAAATATGACCGTTAATTGATAGGATCGATGGGGGGTGAGGTCTTTTGAACTGCACCTTTACGACCTTCTTGTTTACAAATAATTTATTGCATGTCCGATATCTAGATGCATCATGTCAAAATAGTAGCAACGCATACATTTTTCGATGCGGATATATACGTAAACGTTTAGCTGTAAAAATAAGCAGCACAAATATACGATACGATAATGTTTTTTATTATTTTCTAAAAAATCACACTCAAACTTTCGTACATCTACTTTAAAATCCTATTCCTAAATTAAGACCCTAGCCTCTCACGGTATATATCATTTCGAAATTTCTGACTCTGATTCTAAGTATAGACCTTGGCAGGTATTTCTCACTTCAAATTTCCCGACTTATCACTTCAAGCTTTCAAAATTCTCACTCCAAAATGTCAGACTTCTCACTTCTAAATTTTGTTTCTAAATTTAGATTTGGCAGGTATTTCCTACTTTATAATTTAGCCACCCCCTGATCCCTTTTATCTCATGACACTTTGACAAGCTCGTGGCTGAAGGACATAAAGGTTGGGAAAATGTGCCTGCCAGTCATGATTTAATAGTTAAGGTTTGCATCTTTACATTAAATGAATGCAAAAAATGTAGTTGTCCGTATAACGCCGGGAACACACAGACCTGTACGCAGGGCTTAGGTACACGATCTGGATGTGCTCAGCTGCACTTCTAAACTTACGTAAAGCCCACTTTTGGGAGTGGGTCGGAGGCACGGAGGCCGTAAGCGATCGGGTCTAGGCAACTGTAATTGCGATGTACTCACCTTTGGTTCGAAATGCGATTCAACTGTTACAAATAATTACATAATTCACAGAGAATAACAACATTCAAACAGATCTTGTGTGTCGAGAGGTGACTCCAATCGCGAGCAGTATCAATGACAGTACTCGCCCGGCGCGGTGTCACGATGTCACCAATGCTACACCGTGCACTGTTCAGTCCGAGTGCGATGTTTCCAAGTTCAACAAGTGATCATGTCGTGTTTGTAAAACGAACCACCGTAATGGCAAGAAAATGCCCTAAAAATCTTAAAAGTTGACGAAGATTTGCTAACGATCAAATGCACAGAAAATGCACTACTCTGTACCTGTTTCACTATCAGCAATCTGACATCGTTTAAGTTTTACCATTGACCCAGTTGCGTTTATGGTTTTATTTGTTTCACAGTCCGTGTCATCGATACTAAAATCAAAATTAAATGATGATGAAATCTTCAATCGTGTATTTTGCAGCTAATTTTGATATTTTGGTCAGGCCGTCGAGAAGCGGGCTATCAAATATTTCCTTTATCAACAAGAGACACAAAAATTATTCTCTAAATAACAAAGAGGAGCTCTATCAGTGGCTGGTTCACTTGTTTTAAATTTTTAGAGAAATAAGTATCCATAATTTGTATTTTTTGTGAAGTTTTTTTGTTTCTCAACTTTTGAGTAAAAGGTTCCTTCAGAATAGTCAGCTGTATTGATTTAAAAGTTAGTTTGTAAATCCCTTTAAATAGTTTTATATATTATTGTCAAGTTAGAATGAGATGAACAATTGTAATAATTTGTAGCTTACATTTAATTTGGTATAGATAGGTTGGTGACATCTTTGTGTATGGATGTATGGATGGGTGCATAGATGGATGGGTGCATGCGTGCATACAGGGAGGGGTAGTAATTGTTTGTTGCGCATGGAAATAGGGGAGAGCCACTTTTTCTCGTAACACTTTTTAAAGGTCGTTATTTTACGTGCAGTGTCATTTTGAAAACACCCGCCCTCCCTAGCGGTAATTACTATCCAGTCCCTTATTAGCTATATCGCCATTTCGCAATTTCGTCGATTATAATTAGCTATTTCAACTCATAGCGAATTAAGAGTTCAGTCGTCATTCCTCAAAAATGGCCCAAAACCAATATTTGTAAATGCAAACTACTATTTGCCGGAGGGTTTGTGGTAGAACAGGTAAGGCTTACACGGCCGATCGGCGTACATACCAACACGAAGTCCTATGCAAATTCCTTCCGATGGCTATCTTAAAATAGAACTGACATCAACCAAACAGTCAGGTAAAATGTTAATTGTTACATTTATAGCGTGGAGACGTGTTAACCACACAGTGCACGGTTCATGTGTATTTAATAAGCAGAGGAGGTGACTTCTTACCGGATCGGCGGTTCAACAAAATGTAAACATAGACCCTCGAGTTTTTCTCGAAGGTCTATGATGTAACTGAGGTACCACGACCCGGCCAATTGATAGAACAGCCTCCTTTAGAAAACAGGAACAGAACATACTGGAAGGGTGCCAAAAGCGTGACAGTAACGTCGGTGCCAAGATTGCGCCACAATCTGTGTATGGGTTGTCAGACTGATTGCAAGCCATTTATTTCTATTGTTTCAAAGTTTTGCCATAAAAAATCTTGTTTTCTCCTATTTCAGTGTCTTCACCTGTCGACCGTTGGAGCACGTCAGTGCAGTTTTAAGCTGCAAAGGTAAATTTTATGAGCATTTTCGCACCGTAGAATTTTCCCTTATTTTTTCGAGACCTCTCACGTGCAATCCTTTAACCCTTCCACCATAATCGTTTTTCCCAAACTCATTGTTATCAATGGCGATCTTGGACCTGTTTATGCAGGGAACTTGGATGAAACAGATTGAGGTAACACGCGCCTACGGGACAAAATTCGGGCTTTTAAATTTTACCAATTCGCTTTTGATCTACCACTTGCTCTTGGTAAAAGAAAAGTTTTTATAGTCTTAGTTTTCATGGCGGCCATTTTAAATTTCATATATCGCGAAATCGTAGATAATTTGTCTCGCCTTTTGCACTGTGACTCCTGATTTTTATTCTTGTTATGGGAAGAGAATGGTCGAAAGTTTTATTGGGGAAAGTTTGAGAAAATTAAGTCTTTCACTTTCGAGGCACTTTCATCAACGGATGACCGGAGAGAGACACAGGCTTAGCACGTGATCGCCAACGGGCTAATCCCAACAATTGCATTATAGTCAAGACTGTCGCAATGTCTTTTTGCCGCACACAGACGTAGATCGTAGACGTTTCCACTCGCTGATAATATTCACATCGTTCTACACCAGGCTGACGTCCTTGACCTGCCAAGACTTGGAAGTACTTCGCGGTGAGTATTTTCCTTTTCCTCAACCAGGATTTCAGTCTCTAGTCAGCAGCGTAACCGAGGTTCCACAGCACACCGCCGCCCGTTTCGCGTGTGCTTCGTGTCAATTATGCCCTCTTTATTCATATACGTTATTACGGATTTTCCAACAAATCGGATCATCATGGTACACTACCAGAAAATATTATTGCGGTGAGCTCAAAGGAAACAACACTTCTGCAATGCCGGTAAAATATCAGATTAAAGTGAAATGCAGCAACTGAAAAGAATTTTACTAATGTTGTCATGATGGTCACGTGACAGTTGTACTAATATGGAAACACACATGAACGAAATGAAAGTCGGAAACCTCTGTATTGCAATCCTACCGTTGCATTGTTTCACTTTAGGTGTTTGTCTGGTCCTTGAAACTAAATGGATTTTAGTTATCTCTCTGCCTGGCACCAACTGGGCCTTATTTTAGGACCCACAGAGGGAACATTAGCTCAAAACTGTCAAGTCTGACTGCAAGGCCACTACATTCTTAAAGGCAGGGGATCGTCGGAACTGCGCTTGTGCGACTTTGTTTGACAAGCAATGTATTTCAAGCATGATATCTAGATTTGCACCAAATCGACATAGCTGCAACATTAAATATTCATTGTTAACAAACATAATTTAACATTCATAAATCGCTAACGTACCCTAGATACAGTGTTTACATCGGTCATAGGGGTCCCTGGCAACCTTTGAGCAGAGTTCGGACGACCTCCACCCCTTAGTTTTGTGTTTGAGACGAGTGATTAGCGACAACATGGACGCCGCTCGACCGTTTAAATCGGTCACCAATGTCCTTATACCTACGGTCACACAAATATTTAGTGTTCATGCATACGGTTAAGACGTGTTTTGTCTTGTATGTGCTTGCACAAACAATTGTTCTATAAATCGCAGGATCAACTAGCGCAAATAAATCAAATAACTCAATAAATCATGTCTTCTATCTTTTCAAAAATCAACGCACTCACAGAAACAGGGTGCAAATTGACAACCATAAAATGTACTTTGGGCAGGTAGAAAAGTTAGAAACTCAATATGTGTGGATTTTTTCGCAATCACTCTGAAACACACACCACAAAATGTTTGGATTATTCTAAATCAGGAGTTATATCAATTCAAGCCAACACAGTTCATTGTATAGATGACGGCAAAATTCGACCACCCCTCAAAATAATGGTACAGTCCATTGGGTAGCTCCGTTGCACGGCATCAACTCTTGAAAGGGTCTAGTATTTTCAGTACTATGATGTTCCTTGTTAGCACTGCAGTATGCCTATCATTATACTGCTCATAAATTCGGATGTTTTGACAACATGAAGTAGAAAAAACTTCGGTCGCCTCACCACATAAAAAAAATACAGGAAGGCTATAAAGCATCCAAAATGCCTGACGTTTGCAGCAATCGATATATCCGGACATATATCGTGCCATTGCATGAGCTCTCTCATTATGTAGAACGTTCTATCGTAAGTGCAGATTAAAAATCAAAAGAGAATAATGTAATCGGAACCGTCGGCTGGTCAGAACATGTTCAAATCTATATATCGCTGAACAGTTAATCCCTTGCCAAGATGGGTATTATTCCAATGCATTATAGCCCCTGCGTACATATATACAGTGCAATCCAAATGATTGGTTTTCATCCGGCGAGCTGTATGGGACTTTTCGTCTGAGTTACCTTAATGGCGGATAGAGATAGAGATAACCTTCACTTCCTAATCAATGCAACCATAATTCTTCTCTATTTGTCCAGTCTAGTACATTCGACTTTCACTGTAGTAAACAATGGCATTTTCTTGCTGTGGAAATTTGGACGCCTACATTTATGAGTAGCAGCAAATTAAACTTGCATGTCAAAACATTGACAATGCCGAACTATAGATTCTTGTACGAGTTGGCGGAATTGAAAGTCGGAATGCTGCATTTATTCAAATATCAAACAAATAAATCGACTGTATTGGTGAAAATTTTAAATTTTCGGTAGCTTTCCAACAGAACAAGTTACTATTCACATCATTTTAGCCGCCAGGGAGAGCTTGTTAAATGATATGGCCCCGGGTAGGTATGTTGTAAAGTAATTTTAACACAATTGCAACATGTTTGATAAAATTTCCTAGTTATTAAACAGTTAACTATTTCGATATATTAGTTGCAAGTTGAATATTTTAAAGTATTTGATGACATGTTTATCAAAAACGAGAAATGTGAAACGAGAACTCAAATTATTTATTCTAACAGTTAATTTCTGCAAATTAACTTCCCAAAACTTACGTTTAGGGAAGTTGCTATGCAGACGTTTACGTCATTTCCGTGTAACCCTACGAGCTTACGATGTCAGCGTGCGAATACTGTTTTCGAATATAGCCGGGGGACATTTGTTGACACTTGTTTCCGACTCTCCAGTCTTCTAAAAAGCTTTGTGGACGTTGATTGTCTCTGAGATTATAATGTTTAGCTTATGAGCGTTGAATTATATGCCCAAAAATATGGAAGGAGTGAATGGGATGTAACTTGAGAGTCGTACTTTCGCTATGCCCTATAATTATGTTTAATGTCGAAGTAAACATTTTTAGCAAACAAAATTGGTCACACTCTCTGTCTACCCATTCAGGAAATACAGTGTCTATTGAAACACATTTCGCATAGAATTATTATCAGCAACGATTGTCGAAGTCAAGATCGGCTTGGATTAAAAATGACCAACCAATTATATATTATCCCTATAGAATCGTAAATTTACCCGCTGTCGCTTGTAAACCCGTGCAAAATAATAACAAATTCTGAATTTGTTTCAGGTTTTGATATGTTTAACCACGTAATATGTAGTTCTCTTACTGTAAAAAAGCAACACAAATATATGACACGATAATGTTTTATTATTATTCTTCATAAAATTACACTCCGTACATCTCACTTCAAAATTTCGGTTCTAAATATAGACCTTGGCAGGTATTTCTCATTTCAAAATTTCCGACTTCTCACTTCAAAACTTTGTTTCTAATTTAGAGACTTTCTATTTATTTCTCACTTCAAAATTTAGCCACCCCATGATCCCTTTTATCTCACGACACTATGATAAATAATGGCTGAAAGACATCAATGTGGGGAAAATGTGCCTGCCAGTCATGATTTAATAGTTAAGATTTGCATCTTTACATTAAATGAATGCAATAATGTAGTTGTCCAGAGCCTTGTCGAGGTAAAGTGAACATAGATTGGGCTGAGTGATCAAAGAGCTATCACAATAATATTACACAATAATAGGCCTAATACATCGCCTCGCTAAAAGGAAGGGGGGTCTTCGGAGCTGCGCCTTTGCAGCCTTCTTTTTGACAAACAATACATAGCACGCCTGATATCTAGATGCATCATGTCAACATTGCTGCAACGTGAAATATCATGATGTAAGCTTACGTTATGATTAAACAGATTTTAACTTTAGTCAATCGCGAACGCATCTTTGAAACAACGTTTACAGTAATTGGCCCTATATTGCTGAAATAATAATTATATTTGTAGCCACGGGCGGTGCACCTGCTTTTCAGAGCCGGCCCGAGGGTGCAGTGTATACAAGGCTGTATGGATCCTATATTTTAGTAAGTTTAGGGCCGCAAGTAGCTTAAACCTTGTGTCAAAAAAAAAAAAAAAAATAGAGAGAGACAAGACATTATGACGCGAAAAAGTATTCAAAAATATTGTGAAAGTTGACTGTTATGGTTGTTTTGTACAAATGAACGATGTCAAGACTTCTCACTTCAAAAATTCGTTTCTAAATTAGACTTTCGCACGTAACTTCTCACTCTAACATTTGGTTACTCAATTTAGACAGTATGTATTGCACACTTTTAACTTTCCTTCTCAGTTAGCACGTACTTAGGGAGGCTTATCGGTGACACAGTGTTTTTTTTGCTTATTATCCTACAAAATATTCGTTTTTCTTATGCAACAAAATTTTGTTTTGTTTTTATCCAACAAATTTGTTTATTTTATCTTACAAAATTTGGGTTTTTTGTCTAACTAAATTTGTTTCTTTATCTAACAAAATTTGTTTTATTTTATACAGCAAAATTTGTGTGAACTCACGTGAGCACACGTGAGCAAATGTCACAGCGATGTGTGTGTGTCTGACTGTCTGTCATTCTGTCTGTCTGTCCTTCCGTCTGTGGACAAATATCTCACAAAAGCTGATCAGATCAGAATCAAATCTGGTACATAGACTTAGTTTGCAAATGACAAGAACTGATTAGTTTATAGCGGGTGTGGCTTGCTTACTTTTTGCTCATTTGCATAAAAATATTTTATGAAACCGGTTATATCTTGAGAACAACTGCACACAATTTAGTTAAAATTGCTACAAACGTTGATCACACCAAGATATATCAGCCATGTAAGGTATTGAGGTATGACATGAAAGATAATTACTAATTTGTATATTTTTTGGTCAAAAAGTTGTTCCACAAAAAGTTTTGGTCTTAAAACTTTGATATTTGGTATACGTATTCCTAGGAATGATTCTCATGTGATATCTTTAAATTATGATGAAATCTTTCATTGTGTATTTTTGCAGCTAATTTTGATATTTTGGTAAGGCCGTTCTGAGGTGACTGGCAAACATTTCCTTTATCAACAAGTGACACAAAAAATTATTCTCTAAATAACAAAGAGGAGCTCTATCAGTGGTTGGGTAACTTGTTTAAATTTTCAGAGTAATACGTATATAATTTTGCATTTTTTGTGAAGTATTTTGTTTCTCAGCTTTTGAGTAAAAAGTTCTTTCAGAAATAGTCAGCTGTATTGTTTTGAAATTTGTTCGTAAATCCCTACAAATACTTTTATATATTATTGTCAAGTTAGAATGAGATGAACAATTGTAAGAATTGTAGCTTACATTTGGTATAGGCAAGTTGGTGACATCTTTATGTATGGATGTATGGATTGGTGCACGGGTGGATGCATGCATGCATGCTATGAGGGAGGGTCATTGTTTGTTGGGCGGCAGGGAAATAGGGGGAGAGCCACTTTTTTCTCCTAAACACGTTTAAAGGTCGCTATTTTACGTGCAGCGTCATTTTGAAAACACCCGCCCTAGCTATCGGTAATTACTGTTCAGTCCCTTGTTTCGCTATTTCGCCATTTCGTCAATTATAATTAGCAATTTCAACATGGTAGGGTGTAAAATAAGAGATCGATACAAAGAGCGAAAATACTGAAAATAAAGATATCTAAATTTAGTCTATGTGCATGTCATGTTATAGAGTGGTGAGATTAAAATCGATTTTGAGGGAATTGAGATGCGGATTCAAAACGAATTAAGATTTCATTCGCGAATCCTCAAGAATGTCCCTAAACCAATATGTGTGAATGCAGACTACTATTTGCCAAAGGGGTGTGTGGTAGTACAGGTAAGGCTTACACGGCCGATTGGCGTACATACCAACACGAAGTCCTATTCAAATTCCTTCCGATTGCTATCTTAAAATAGAATTGACATCAACCAAAAAGTCAAGTAAAATGTTAATATGTGTTTAATAAGCAGAATAGGTGACTTCTAAACCGGATCGGCGATTCAACAAAATGTAACTATAGACCCTCGAGTTTTTCTCGAGGGTCTATGATGTAACTTAGGTATTACGACCCGGCCAATTGATAGAACAGCCTCCTTTATAAAACAGGAACAGAACATGCTGGAAGGGTGCCAAAAGCGTGACAGTAACGTCGGTGCCAAGTTTGCGCCACAGATCTGTGTATGGGTTGTCAGACGCCATTTATTTCTATTGTTTCAAAGTTTCGCCATAAAAAAATCTAGTTTTCTCTTATTTCAGATTTTTCACCCGTCGACCGTGGAAGGACGTCAGTGCAGTTTTAAGCTGCAAAGGTAAATTTTATGAACATTTTCTCACCGTAGAATTTTCCCTTATTTTTACGATACTCTCACGTGCATGCCTTTGACCCTTTCGCCATAATCGTTTTTCCCAAACTCATTGCTATCAATGGCGATCTTGGACCTGTTTACAGGGAACTGGGATGAACAGGTTGAGGTAGAACGCGCCTAAGCGACAGAAATTCGAGCTTTTAAATTTTACCAATATTCTTTTGATCTACGAATTGTGGGGTTTATTTTGAAGCTCTCACAGTTTTAAAGTTTTCACAGTCTTAGTTTTTAAAAATCGAAAATTTTATTTTTCCCCATAGAATTAACACAGGTAGGGCGGCAATTTTGAATTTCATAAACAGCGAAATCTCAGATAATGTGTCTCTCATTTTGCACTGTGACCCCTGGTTTTTATTCTTGTCATGGTAAAAGAATGGTCAAATGTTTAATTGAGGTATGTTTAAGAAAATTAAGTCTTTCACTTTCGAGGTACTTGTCATCAACGAATGATCGGAGAGAGACAAACACTTATCACGTGATCGCCAACAGGCTAATCCCAACAATTGCATTATAGTGAAGACTGTCGCAATGTCTTTTCGGCACACACAGACGTAGATCGTAGACGTGTCCACTCGCTGATAATATTCACATCGTTCTACACCAGGCTGACGTCCTTGACCTGCCAAGACATTGAAGTACTACGCGGTGAGTATTTTCCTTTTCCTCAACCAGGATTTCAGTCTCTAGTCAGCAGCATAACCGAGGTTCCACTGCACACAGCCGCCTGTTTCGCGTGTGGTTCATGTCAATTATGTCCTCTTTTTCATATACATTATCAGGCATTTTCCAACAAATCGGATCATCATGGTACACTCCAAGAAAATATTGTTTCGGCGAGCTCAAAGGAAAAAAACACTTCTGCAATGCCGGTAAAAATCAGATTAACCCTTTCACCCAGTTCCCTGTATACAGGTCCAACTTTACCATAGTAAACAATGGATTTGGAACAAACCATGGTGGTGAAAGGGTGAAAATGAAAATGCAGCAAATGAAAAGAATGTTACTAATGTTGTCATGATGGTCACGTGACAGTTGTACTAATATGGAAACACACTATGAACGAAATGAAAGTCGGAAACCTCTGTATTGCAATCCTACCGTTGCATTGTTTCACTTTAGGTGTTTGTCTGGTCCTTGAAACTAAATGGATTTTAGTTATCTCTCTGCCTGGCACCAACTGGGCCTTATTTTAGGCCCCACAGAGGGAACATTAGCTCAAAACTGTCAAGTCTGACTGCAAGGCTACTACATTCTTAAAGGCAGGGGATCGTCGGAACTGCGCTTGTGCGACTTTGTTTGACAAGCAATGTATTTCAAGTATGATATCTAGATTTGCACCAAATCGACATAGCTGCAACATTAAATATTCATTGTTAACAAACATAATTTAACATTCATAAATCGCTAACGTACCCTAGATACAGTGTTTACATCGGTCATAGGGGTCCCTGGCAACCTTTGAGCAGAGTTCGGACGACCCCCACCTCTTAGTTTTGTGTTCAACGGTTTTAGACGAGTGATTAGCGACAACATGGACGCCGCTAACCTTTTAAATTGGTCACCAAGTTCCTTGTAACTACGGTCACACACAGAATTCTAGTGTTCATGCACACGGTGAAGACATGTTTTGTCTTGCTCAGTGCCTTGGAGTGCTTGCACAGACACTCGTTCTATAAATCCCAGGTTCAACTGGGAAATAGCTCAATAAATCCCGCGTTCTATCTTCTCACAAATCAAATCACTCACAGAAACAGGGTGCACATTGCCAACCATAAAATGTACTTTGGGCAGTTAGAAAAGCTAGACACTCAATACGTGTGGATTGTCTCTCAATTACTCTAAAACACCCACATCACAAAACGTTTGGATTTATTCTAAATCAGGAGTTATGTCAATTCAAGCCAACACAGTTCATTGTATAGATGACAACAACGCACAACATTCGACCACCCCTCAAAGCAATGGTACAGTCCATTGGGTAGCTCCGTTGCACGGCATCAACTCTTGAAAGGGTCCAGTATTTTCAGTACTATGATGTTCCTTGTTAACACAGCAGTATGCCTATCATTATACTGCTCATAAATTCGGATGTTTTGACAGCATGAAGTAGAAAAAACTTCGGTCGCCTCACCACATAAAAAAAATACAGGAAGGCTATAAAGTATCCAAAATGCCTGACGTTTGCAGCAATCGATATATCCGGACATGTATCGCGCCATTACATGAGCTCACTCATTATGTAGAACGTTTTTCCGTACGTGCAGATTAAAAATCAATAAAGAATAATGTTATCAGAACCGTCGACTGGTCAGAACATGTTAAAACCTAAATATCGCTGAACAAATAATCCCTTTACAAGATGGGTATCATTCCAATGTATTATAGCCCCTGCGTACATATATACAGTGCAATCCAAATAATTGGTTTCCATCCGGAGAGCTGTATGGGACTTTTCGTCTGAGTTCCCTTAATGGCGGATAGAGATAGAGATAACCTTCACTTCTTAATCAATGCAACCATAATTCTTCTCTATTTGGCCAGTCTAGCAGATGCGACTTGCACTCTTGTAAAACAATGGCATTTTCTTGCTGTGGAAATTTGGACGCCTAAATTTATGAGTAGCAGCAAATTAAACTTGCATGTCAAAACATTGACAATGCCGAACTGTCGATTCTTGTACGAGTTGGCGGAATTGAAAGTCGGAATGCTGCATTTATTCAAATATTAAACAAATAAATCGACTGTATTGGTGAAAATTTTAAATTTTCGGTAGCTTTCCAACAGAACAAGTTACTATTCACATCATTTTAGCCGCCAGGGAGAGCCTTGTTAAATGATATGGCCCCGGTAGCTATGTTGTAAAGTAAGTCTAACACAATTGCAATATGTTTCATAAATTTCCTACTTATTAAACAGTTTACAATTTCAATACATTAGTTACAAGTTGCATATTAAAATAATTTGATGTCATTTTATCAAAAACGAGAAATTATGAAACGAGAACTCAAATTATTTATTCTACAGTTATTTTCTGCAAATTAACTTCCCAAAACTTACGTTTAGGGAAGTTGCTATGCAGACGTTTACGTCATTTCCGTGTAACCCTACGAGCTTACGATGTCAGCGTGCGAATACTGTTTTCGAATATAGCCGGGGGACATTTGTTGACACTTGTTTCCGACTCTCCAGTCTTCTAAAAGCTTTGTGGACGTTGATTGTCTCTGAGATTATAATGTTTAGCTTATGAGCGTTGAATTATATGCCCAAAAATATGGAAGGAGTGAATGGGATGTAACTTGAGAGTCGTACTTTCGCTATGCCCTATAATTATGTTTAATGTCGAAGTGAACATTTTTAGCAAACAAAATTGGTCACACTATCTGTCTACCCATTTAGGAAATACAGTGTCTATTGAAACACATTTCGCATAGAATTATTATCAGCAACGATTGTCGAGGTCAAGATCGGCTTTGATTAAAAATGACCAACCAATTATATATTATCCCTATAGAATCGTAAATTTACCCGCTGTCGCTTGTAAACCCGTGCAAAATAATAACAAATCTGAATTTGTTTCAGGTTTTGATATGTTTAACCACGTAATATGTAGTTCTCTTACTGTAAAAAAGCAACACAAATATATGACACGATAATGTTTTATTATTATTCTTCATAAAATTACACTCCGTACATCTCACTTCAAAATTTCGGTTCTAAATATAGACCTTGGCAGGTATTTCTCATTTCCAAAATTTCCGACTTCTCACTTCAAAACTTTGTTTCTAATTTAGAGACTTTCTATTTATTTCTCACTTCAAAATTTAGCCACCCCATGATCCCTTTTATCTCACGACACTATGACAAGATAATGGCTGAAAGACATCAATGTGGGGAAAATGTGCCTGCCAGTCATGATTTAATAGTTAAGATTTGCATCTTTACATTAAATGAATGCAATAATGTAGTTGTCCAGAGCCTTGTCGAGGTAAAGTGAACATAGATTGGGCTGAGTGATCAAAGAGCTATCACAATAATATTACACAATAATAGGCCTAATACATCGCCTCGCTAAAAGAAAGGGGGGTCTTCGGAGCTGCGCCTTTGCAGCCTTCTTTTTGACAAACAATACATAGCACGCCTGATATCTAGATGCATCATGTCAACATTGCTGCAACGTGAAATATCATGATGTAAGCTTACGTATGATTAAACAGATTTTAACTTTAGTCAATCGCGAACGCATCTTTGAAACAACGTTTACAGTAATTGGCCCTATATTGCTGCAATAATAATTATATTTGTAGCCCACGGGCGGTGCGCCGGCTTTTCAGAGCCGGCCTGAGGGTGCAGTGTATACAAGGCTGTATGGATCCCATATTTTAGTAAGTTTAGGGCCGCAAGTGCTTAAACCTTGTGTCAAAAAAAAAAAAAAAAATAGAGAGAGACAAGACATTATGACGCAAAAAGTATTCAAAATATTGTGAAAGTTGACTGTTATGGTTGTTTTGTACAAATGAACGATGTCAAGACTTCTCACTTCAAAAATTCGTTTCTAAATTAGACTTTCGCACGTGACTTCTCACTCTAACATTTGGTTACTCAATTTAGACAGTATGTATTGCACACTCTAAACTTTCTTCTTAGTTAGCGCGTACTAAGGGAGGCTTATCGGTGACACAGTGTTTTTTTGCTTATTATCCTACAAAATATTTGTTTTTCTTATGCAACAAAATTTTGTTTTGTTTTTATCCAACAAAATTTGTTTATTTTATCTTACAAAATTTGGGTTTTTTGTCTAACTAAATGTGTTTCTTTATCTAACAAAATTTGTTTTATTTTATGCAGCAACATTTGTGTGAACTAACGTGAGCACACGTGAGCTAATGTCACAGCGATGTGTGTGTGTCTGACTGTCTGTCATTCTGTCTGTCTGTCCTTCCGTCTGTGGACAAATATCTCACAAAAGCTGATCAGATCAGAATCAAATCTGGTACATAGACTTAGTTTGCAAATGACAAGAACTGATTAGTTTATAGCGGGTGTGGCTTGCTTACTTTTTGCTCATTTGCATAAAAAATATTTTATGAAACCGGTTATATCTTGAGAACAACTGCACACAATTTAGTTAGAATTGCTACAACGTTGATCACACCAAGATATATCAGCCATGTAAGGTATTGAGGTATGACATAAAAGATAATTACTAATTTGTATATTTTTTGGTCAAAAAGTTGTCCACAAAAAGTTTTTGTCTTAAAGCTTTGATATTTGGTATACGTATTCCTAGGAATGATTCTAATGTGATATCTTTAAATTATGATGAAATCTTTCATTGTGTATTTTTGCAGCTAATTTTGATATTTTGGTAAGGCCGTTCTTAGGTGACTGGCAAACATTTCCTTTATCAACAAGTGACACAAAAAATTATTCTCTAAATAACAAAGAGGAGCTCTATCAGTGGTTGGGTAACTTGTTTAAATTTTCAGAGTAATACGTATATAATTTTGCATTTTTTGTGAAGTATTTTGTTTCTCAGCTTTTGAGTAAAAAGTTCTTTCAGAAATAGTCAGCTGTATTGTTTTGAAATTTGTTCGTAAATCCCTACAAATACTTTTATATATTATTGTCAAGTTAGAATGAGATGAACAATTGTAACAATTTGTAGCTTACATTTGGTATAGGCAAGTTGGTGACATCTTTATGTATGGATGTATGGATTGGTGCACGGGATGCATGCATGCATGCATGCTATGAGGGAGGGTCATTGTTTGTTGGGCAGGGAAATAGGGGAGAGCCACTTTTTTCTCCTAAACACGTTTTAAAGGTCGCTATTTTACGTGCAGCGTCATTTTGAAAACACCCGCCCTAGCTATCGGTAATTACTGTTCAGTCCCTTGTTTCGCTATTTCGCCATTTCGTCAATTATAATTAGCAATTTCAACATGGTAGGGTGTAAAATAAGAGATCGATACAAAGAGCGAAAATACTGAAAATAAAGATATCTAAATTTTAGTCTATGTGCATGTCATGTTATAGAGTGGTGAGATTAAAATCGATTTTGAGGGAATTGAGATGCGGATTCAAAACGAATTAAGATTTCATTCGCGAATCCTCAAGAATGTCCCTAAACCAATATGTGTGAATGCAGACTACTATTTGCCAAAGGGGTGTGTGGTAGTACAGGTAAGGCTTACACGGCCGATTGGCGTACATACCAACACGAAGTCCTATTCAAATTCCTTCCGATTGCTATCTTAAAATAGAACTGACATCAACCAAAAAGTCAAGTAAAATGTTAATATGTGTTTAATAAGCAGAGTAGGTGACTTCTAAACCGGATCGGCGATTCAACAAAATGTAACTATAGACCCTCGAGTTTTTCTCGAGGGTCTATGATGTAACTTAGGTATTACGACCCGGCCAATTGATAGAACAGCCTCCTTTATAAAACAGGAACAGAACATGCTAGAAGGGTGCCAAAAGCGTGACAGTAACGTCGGTGCCAAGTTTGCGCCACAGATCTGTGTATGGGTTGTCAGACGCCATTTATTTCTATTGTTTCAAAGTTTCGCCATAAAAAAATCTAGTTTTCTCTTATTTCAGATTCTTCACCCGTCGACCGTGGAAGGACGTCAGTGCAGTTTTAAGCTGCAAAGGTAAATTTTATGAACATTTTCTTACCGTAGAATTTTCCCTTATTTTTACGATACCTCTCACGTGCATGCCTTTGACCCTTTCGCCATAATCGTTTTTCCCAAACTCATTGCTATCAATGGCGATCTTGGACCTGTTTACAGGGAACTGGGATGAACAGTTGAGGTAGAACGCGCCTAAGCGACAGAAATTCGAGCTTTTAAATTTTACCAATATTCTTTTGATCTACGAATTGTGGGGTTTATTTTGAAGCTCTCACAGTTTTAAAGTTTTCACAGTCTTAGTTTTCAAAAATCGAAAATTTTATTTTTCCCCATAGAGTTAACACAGGTATGGCGGCCATTTTGAATTTCATAAACAGCGAAATCTCAGATAATTTGTCTCTCATTTTGCACTGTGACCCCTGGTTTTTATTCTTGTCATGGTAAGAGAATGGTCAAATGTTTAATTGAGGTATGTTTAAGAAAATTAAGTCTTTCACTTTCGAGGTACTTGTCATCAACGAATGATCGGAGAGAGACAAGCACTTATCACGTGATCGCCAACAGGCTAATCCCAACAATTGCATTATAGTGAAGACTGTCGCAATGTCTTTTCGGCACACACAGACGTAGATCGTAGACGTGTCCACTCGCTGATAATATTCACATCGTTCTACACCAGGCTGACGTCCTTGACCTGCCAAGACATTGAAGTACTACGCGGTGAGTATTTTCCTTTTCCTCAACCAGGATTTCAGTCTCTAGTCAGCAGCATAACCGAGGTTCCACTGCACACAGCCGCCTGTTTCGCGTGTGGTTCATGTCAATTATGTCCTCTTTTTCATATACATTATCAGGCATTTTCCAACAAATCGGATCATCATGGTACACTCCAAGAAAATATTGTTTCGGCGAGCTCAAAGGAAAAAAACTCTTCTGCAATGCCGGTAAAAATCAGATTAAAATGAAAATGCAGCAAATGAAAAGAATGTTACTAATGTTGTCATGATGGTCACGTGACAGTTGTACTAATATGGAAACACACCATGAACGAAATGAAAGTCGGAAACCTCTGTATTGCAATCCTACCGTTGCATTGTTTCACTTTAGGTGTTTGTCTGGTCCTTGAAACTAAATGGATTTTAGTTATCTCTCTGCCTGGCACCAACTGGGCCTTATTTTAGGCCCCACAGAGGGAACATTAGCTCAAAACTGTCAAGTCTGACTGCAAGGCTACTACATTCTTAAAGGCAGGGGATCGTCGGAACTGCGCTTGTGCGACTTTGTTTGACAAGCAATGTATTTCAAGCATGATATCTAGATTTGCACCAAATCGACATAGCTGCAACATTAAATATTCATTGTTAACAAACATAATTTAACATTCATAAATCGCTAACGTACCCTAGATACAGTGTTTACATCGGTCATGGGGTCCCTGGCAACCTTTGAGCAGAGTTCGGACGACCCCCACCTCTTAGTTTTGTGTTCAACGGTTTTAGACGAGTGATTAGCGACAACATGGACGCCGCCTAACCTTTTAAATTGTTCACCAATTTCCTTGTAACTACGGTCACACACAGAATTCTAGTGTTCATGCACACGGTGAAGACATGTTTTGTCTTGCTCAGTGCCTTGGAGTGCTTGCACAGACACTCGTTCTATAAATCCCATGTTCAACTTGGAAATAGCTCAATAAATCCCGCGTTCTATCTTCTCACAAATCAAATCACTCACAGAAACAGGGAGCACATTGCCAACCATAAAATGTACTTTGGGCAGTTAGAAAAGCTAGACACTCAATACGTGTGGATTGTCTCTCAATTACTCTAAAACACCCACATCACAAAACGTTTGGATTTATTCTAAATCAGGAGTTATATCAAATCAAGCCAACACAGTTCACTCCATAGATGACAACGCACAACATTCGACCACCCCTCAAAATAATGGTACAGTCCATTGGGTAGCTCCGTTGCACGGCATCAACTCTCGAAAGGGTCCAGTATTTTCAGTACTATGATGTTCCTTGTTAACACAGCAGTATGCCTATCATTATACTGCTCATAAATTCGGATGTTTTGACAACATAGTAGTAGAATAAACAAGTAGAATAAACTTCGGTCGCCTCACCACATAAAAAAAATACAGGAAGGCTATAAAGTATCCAAATGCCTGACGTTTGCAACAATCGATATATCCGGACATGTATCGTGCCATTGCATGAGCACACTCATTATGTAGAACGTTCTATCGTACGTGCAGATTAAAAATCAATAGAGAATAATGTTATCGGAACCGTCGCTGGTCAGAACATGTTCAAACCTATATATCGCTGAACAGTTAATCCCTTGCCAAGATGGTATCATTCCAATGCATTATAGCCCCTGCGTACATATATACAGTGCAATCCAAATGATTGGTTTTCATCCGGCGAGCTGTATGGGATTGTTCGTCTGAGTTACCTAATCGCGGATAGAGATAGAGATAACCTTCACTTCTTAATCAATGCAACCATAATTCTTCTCTATTTGGCCAGTCTAGCAGATGCGACTTGCACTCTTGTAAAACAATGGCATTTTCTTGCTGTGGAAATTTGGACGCCTAAATTTATGAGTAGTAGCAAATTAAACTTGCATGTCAAAACATTGACAATGCCGAACTGTCGATTCTTGTACGAGTTGGCGGAATTGAAAATCGGAATGCTGCATTTATTCAAATATTAAACAAATAAATCGACTGTATTGGTGAAATTTTTAATTTTTCGGTAGCTTTCCAACAGAAGAACTTACTATTCACATCATTTTAGCCGCCAGAGAGAGCCTTCAAGTTGTTAAATGATATGGCCCCGGTAGCTATGTTGTAAAGTAATTCTAACACAATTGCAATATGTTTCATAAATTTCCTACTTATTAAACAGTTTACAATTTCAATACATTAGTTACAAGTTGCATATTAAAAGAATTTGATGTCATTTTTATCAAAAACGAGAAATTATGAAACGAGAACTCAAATTATTTATTCTACAGTTAATTTCTGCAAATTAACTTCCCAAAACTTACGTTTAGGGAAGTTGCTATGCAGACGTTTACGTCATTTCCGTGTAACCCTACGAGCTTACGATGTCAGCGTGCGAATACTGTTTTCGAATATAGCCGGGGGACATTTGTTGACACTTGTTTCCGACTCTCCAGTCTTCTAAAAGCTTTGTGGACGTTGATTGTCTCTGAGATTATGAATTTTAGCTTATGAGCGTTGAATTATATGCCCAAAATATGGAAGGAGTGAATGGAATGTAACTTGAGAGTCGTACTTTCGCTATGCCCTATAATTATGTTTAATGTCGAAGTGAACATTTTTAGCAAACAAAATTGGTCACACTATCTGTCTACCCATTTAGGAAATACAGTGTGTATTGAAAACAACATTTTGCATAGTATTATTATCAGCAACGATTGTCGAGGTCAAGATTGGCTTGGATTAAAATGACCAACCAATTATATATCATCCCTATGGAATCGTAAATTTACCCGCTGTCGCTTGTAAACCCCTGCACAGAAATAACCAATTCTGAATTTGTTACAGATTTTGATAGGTTTAACCAAATGAAATATGTATTTCTCTTACTACCAGGACGGCAAATTTCAATATTGTAACACGATTTCCTATGTTTATCAGTTGAAGCACTTGATTTAAAAGGCCGGTAATAAAACACCTACATACGTCAGGTGACCTTTGATCTTGCTAACGTTGGACAGGTGTACTCTAAGATTTCAAACGACTGTTTTAAATTCAAACCCAACGCCTCAACTGGCTTGCTTAGCACATTATAAAACGTCGGCAATTTAACAGCAGATATCTATTTAAAAGATTTCAAATGAAAGTAAAAAGAAAGTTCTATTACGCATATTTCGGATTTGAAATCTGCTACCGTACGTTCTAATTTTTCTTTGAAGTTGAATGTTAGAGGAACCAGTTTCTGAATTTCATTTTAATATTGATTTGTAGTATATTTAAATAAAAAGGCTGCACGCAAACTAAGTGTTTACCCTGGAGGGTGCTACTACGGTCAGGGTATGCCTACTATACCTGATTTTGACCCTATCCCTTCCCTGCGGTCTCATATATTTTTGACTAAAAATGTTCATGAAAAATTTAATACTGAAATTTAACGCTGTCTGTTTACCAAAGCATGTTGACTTTTGACTCCTTCCATTTAAGCTACATATAGGTGCTTACCATTAAGTCCAATCTTCAGAGTGATATTTTGACTGCCGGTAAGGCTGTTTCAGTTCCCAAGCGAAGGATTTGTTTGCTTGTGCTTGCTCGTGACGGATACTTGCATTTCGTAAATTGTTTAGTTGTTAAAATCAAATCTGTATATTCATTGTCAATGTTTGAAGAAACGTTCTGTTGTCACACTTCGGTGATCACTTTTACATTACTTGCTTTTAATTTCGAACCTTACGAGGAAAATGCAAAAATGTACAGTTAAATGGACTTAATAGAAAAAACAGCAGAATTTATGTATTGTAGTTTGAATTTTTAAGGTAAATCGGCACCCAATTAGAGACCTAGTTACCCAGGCTTGTTTCACGTTACCCTTCTACAAGAGCATCAAAACGGTAGCAACTAACTGTTATTTAAACCATCAACTCCTTACTCGAACCAGTGAACAAAATTCACTTTCCCGCTGAACAACTACATCACTTAAAGTTTGGCTGAAGGTTTCACATAAAAATAGACTACCAGTAAGATATTTAGAGATCGATGATATCATTTCCATCCTACTCTATCTAAAAAAATATCTAGCAGGAAAAATCAACAACATGTTGGCTATAAGTCATTTGGAGCCAATTTCTTGGATTTGTGTAGTATAGAGCTCAAAGAAAATAAGACGATTTATTAATGTGTGACTGTGAATTATATTATCACATGATGGTGGAGACCATATGATATAATATCAAAGTTGAAAAACACAATAGTTGTTTTTGGTAGCCGAGGTTTCCAGCATCTTTTCAAGCAAGAATACATTGTTGACGTATAAATAAATCGCTAAAAGCAATATTTAGGAACAAGATATACCTGTGTCAAAGGTTCTGCCTTCTATGTTTGATAAATTTTAATCGTTTCATATTTGTCGGTAGTGTTTTTTCCCTCCCAAATAGAAAGGAGCGGAGAGAAAGAGATGGACTATTAGATACGAGAAGCTAACTACGAGCAGTATTTTAAACATAATTATTAATAATTACGGTGAGAAATTCTGAAGTCATTCAAAATCTAAATATGATTTTAGCCCGCAATGAAGAAGAAAAAGCGCAAATATTGAATGGCGAAGGAAAAACAGAAAAGTCTGCCATTAGATTTCAAAACACGCTTTTGAATCTTGATGAGTAGCAACACAGCAAATAAAGATGATATGGCAGCTTACTTGTACATTCATATAACTGCATCATGAATGATGCAACCATATTATCATAGGTGTGGATTTCTTTCGGATTGAGTGTTGATGTTCATTTCTGTACACTATTGATGACTATTTCGAGAAAGATTAAATCGCAGTGATTTATAATGCAAATTTGTAACCTCTGTATAGTCAAGACGGATTTAAAGGCATGCTAATAATTTTAACAACATCTTGCAAACAGTTGCAACATCAAAACATGTCCAATAATAAATCTCAAGGGCTTTGGTTAAACGAGACGATAGAAGACGCTGCACTTGAAGATCAACGTGGTACTGATCTGGCAGATTATGACAGGAGGAGGAACATTACTTTTGTGACAGTTTATCTGCACTAAAGAAGAGAAACTTAAACCCAAACTGATCAGATCCAAGATTCTCATACTGTACTGATGTGAATTAATCGAACATCCATAGGTATCTAGCATTCAAAGAGAGCACAGTGCGAATTCCCCTCCACAAGGGAAACGGCATGTTATGGATAATAGAGTCGGTTGAAACTTAAACAGATCGGACATTTTCACCGTGCAAACTGAAACCAAGCAACCACACAAGGAGTTGGAAACTGAGTAGGAAATGAAGTCAGACGGTTACACTGGAACCTTTTGTAAGGGTCAAAGGAATAATATGACACTTTTACCTTACTCAAATGTCTTTTAAACAAGATATTGGATCGAAAACATTGCCTAATATTTGTGCTATTTGATTTTCTCTGGACATATCGATTGAAGATTGAACTGATACTATTTTCTTTAAAGACCAAAATAACATCCTTTGTCCGTTTACCATGTATTACGAATGTGGTATGGTTTAACACCGGCTATCAACATTTGGGCTGTTTTTTGGTCAGAGCACAGGGCCTCACAAGTGGCTATTTAAGTCAATATTACAGCGTTTTTCTTTCATGTTCAATGTTACAAATAAACCAGCTGAAGAGCACAACACTTATGTAGCTGTCTTTTGTGTAGCTTGTATTGGCATGTATAGTGCACCCTCAATGGGGAATGTGATCATATGTAAATGCGACCTTTAGTTCCGTGACCTCTAGCCATGCCTACTTCCTGTCCTCGCTATGCTTACTGAGTTACTGTACTATATTAGTACAGTAAACACAGCGACGTCTGTACGCATGGCCATGGCATGGCTAGAGGTCACGGAACTAAAGGTCGCATTTACATATGATCACATTCCCTGTTGAGGGCGCACTATACATGCCAATACAAGCTACACAAAAGGCAGCTACACAAGTGTTGTGCTCTTCAGCTGGTTTATTTGTAGCATTGAAAAAGAAAAAAAACCCGCTGTAATATTGACTTAAATAGCCACTTGTGGGGCCCTGTGGTCAGAGATGGGCTTTGCCTGTTTCTTTTGAATAAATTTTGTCTACAAGATATGAGATTTCAAATTTTTTTGGGAGTTGAAAATTGACACTTTAGAACATGAACGATTTGGCACATAATATTGATATTATTGCTACTGCGAAAACAATAAATGTTAACAAAGTCACACGTTGCTACCAACTCCCTATTGTCTTAGTCATATGCACAAATATTGAGTATTGAAAATAAAAAGCATGTTTGTAAATTTATTTTCGGCCAGTTCGGAAATGGCACTGAGCGAGAAGCAGAAAGAGCATCCTGGAGCATTGTTTGTATTTGATACTTGGGACAAGAATAAATATGGATTACCTGCTTTCCACCGGCATTTGGTCAAATCTTGGGCAAGAAAAAAGTAAAACCTCTTCAGCTCTATTCAACAGTTCTGTCTGATGAAATCAGTGAGAAACATAAGCAAGATGCACTAGAGCTTGGAGTAACCTTGATAAAGGCTCGACGGAAGGCAAGAATCCCTGCTCGTGACGACCCGGTAAGAATCGCATGGCTGCACAATTTTGAGAGTTATTATCCGGAGATCTCTGAACTGAAGAATATCAGATACATCATCGGTTACTCACCGAAGACTGGCGATGCTGCAGCAGATATCCGAGATGGGGCGTTTCCTTCTGCACAATTAGTTCTAATTAACCATGCAAGTCCAGAAAACGATTGCACCTTGGTACACCAGGAAAACTTACAAGAGTTTAATCAAAGGATGCTGAAAATGGCTAGTGCAGCAGATCTCATATTCTCTATGGGACCAAAACGTCATGACTTTTTCCAAAATCAATACAGAGTATGCATTGGGAAGAAGAAGCTGGAAGCCATTCCTCATAAAGAAATACCACCAGTGCCACAGCAATCGTTCTTCGAGAAAAAATTAACTTTAGGACAGGCTATTAAGCATAATCCCGTCTTATTAACATATGGAGAAATTGATAAAGATCGATTAGTGCAGGCTTTTGAAGGTCTCGCATCGTCATTTAGCTTGGTTGTTGAAGCGAGTCATAAATTCCACAGAGATCTCCCAGGTTGGAATATCCTCGGAGTCCCCAGTGCCTTGAGGGAGAAAATGAGCAATCTACTCAAAACTAAAATAACGAGCGACTTAAAAGTTGTGTTTCCACGCCTCTTCGAAGATCTTAATTTGGACAGTCTGGACGAAAATTTGTGTCAAAGTCACATCTGCCTTCCAATTCAATACTATGACGAATACTCTTTTGATGGTTTGGAAGCTCTAGCTCTTGGAGTGCCTTTGCTGATTGCAGAGTATTCACATCTGGCGCATTTCATTAAGAAATATTTGCCGAAGTATTGTGACCGTTACATAGTAAGGAAGGGTGAACAGTATCCCGATGAAATAATTAGCACATTGTGTGAAATCGAAAGAGCATTTGAAATAGCAGGTGAACTGAAAGATGCCTTCATGGCAAGCGAAGACGTGACATACAGTTTTGAAACATTCGTTGCAATGTTTACCGATGATACAGACAGCGATGACAATGAAATAGTTAATCTAAACCCTCAAATCGCACATCGGGAAAAGGCAGCAGAGAATGGTCAGGAAATCTGTAAAGAATTTTATCAACAAGAATCACAGTATGAGGGCGCACAACAAAGTGATCAGATAGAACATACACAAAAGCCTGTCACCACAAGGACTGAAAGAGTGCATGCACCAGATAACCAAAGGCCACGTGATGTCATGGAGGATTCATTGCCAGGAAATCGAAAATCAGAAAGTGCTGGTAAGTTATCTCGATTGTTTAAATACAGAAGATTTCGATCTGATTCGAACTTACAACGTACGGCGCCAATAACCTGACGAAGTCATCACAGTAAAAACCATTCCGCCAAAGTGTTTCCGTTGTTTTAAGAAGGTTTTCAAATGCTTTGCCTCGCAACGTTGTTCTATTAGTGCTTATGTATAATTTCAAAAATATCACCCTGTGTAAGATAAAAATAGAATGGCGTAGTTTGAATGACAAATATCGCGTTATCTCTCACCACATGCAAGTAAATATGAATAACATATAAAGAGGACCCAATGTATGCACATTAGTGGTTTCGTCCTTTGACAGTGAGAGCTTTTCGATAGAACAATTGAAAAAAGGTTAAAATGTGATAAATGACTGCAACGTACATTTCTAATTCGTTACTTCGTTACTGCTGAGTGAAAGTACAATCTCAAAAAAGTAACATCCCTAAACAACAACAGCGTACTAGTCGTATAATGAATGAAGTTGTTCACGAGGTAAATTGATTAATCTTTGTACCAGCCAAGTAAAGAATGGCTTATGAATGTGATACGTTTTCAAGAGTGATACAAACACCAAAGTAGAAAGAAGGAGTAAACGTTTTCCAGTTGATTCTGTTTTCGCCTTACACGAACCAAAAAGGAAGAATTTCTAATAGATATAATTACAGACATAAACTGTCTTATAAATACAACGTAAGCTTCACTATTCGCAAAAATCTTTTATTTGCTATGTGTGGTCTCCTTATAAGTCTTGACATTCTTATTTTATGGTACCGTTAGATGTGTTTGAATGAGAGTTCAAACATATAAATCGTCATGGCATTAATGTAATGCAAATTGTCCAATGTCATTGATACTTAGGAGCAGTAAGCTCACCTGTCACCAAATGTTTGTCAATGAAATTATTTATGATAAGTGAAAGGACTGAGGAGGCAATTAGGGGAAATTAATTTTGCCGGTTGTAAACTTGCAACTTTAACGCGTTACGAATCCTGACAGCACTAAAAAGGCCAACTACAATACAAAATCGATCAGCTTTTCTCATTTACACTTGTAGAATTAACTGTGACGATCAGGTTAAATGAAGAAGATTTCCAGGAAGCTATAAGAAACACTTGACAGCGAAACAGGAGAGCATATCAATGAGAGAGCGAATCGACAAGAAGAAGAAAGTGACAGCCCGCCATTGCGTGAGAGAAAGCTTACAATACAAATAATAATCAAAGAGAACAACAAATCCTTCTGGGACAGAGTGCACGATGCATTGAATGGAAACAATGCAAAACAATTTATAGACTTTCTCGTCAATCAGTGCAAAGATAATCATGCGATATTACTGAAGGTCTCTGAAGGATCTTTAGTCTTGCGCCTGAAATTCAGTTGCCTCCAAAATCTCTGTAAGTTCGAAGGTAACTGCAAAACAGGGATATTTACTCAGCCTCTTGAACGCTTCTTGATAACCGATGAGATGAGAACAGCTGCTGAAAAAGCAAGTACGCCTCTACACCTTGTCGCTGTCTACGATGATGAAAAGTTCGAAGAGGTCTCTCGTTTTCTTATCAAAGTAAGTCAAAAGTATCGATTTGGTATGATCATTTCAAAGTGCCTTCTGCGTGTATCTTTAAATTCGTTCATGTAACACGAGTTCCTGTAATGTTTACAATACCGTTGCCTAAAGTAAAAGTCTTCGAGGTTTATTGTGTGAATACGCATTTACGAGCTGCCAGTATCTTTTGATGTTGACCAAGAGGAGGGTATTCACTCTTGCTTTTACTTAAACTTGTAATCTTTCGAATACATCCACAATAGTAAATTTTTTAAACATCTTTTTTCAGCGAGTTTATAGAAACGTTTTCTTATCAGGCAGTTCTTGAAAAATTTGTGTCCCATTGCTACTTTGTAGCATACATGCTATCGGAGTTTCACATTGGTCAGTTGACAACTGATAGTAATCGGATTTTGATTAACTTTTACCAGCGGTAAATGTGCAGTAAAGTTTCTATTTGGACATCTATTACGCATTGCAAACTTTACTGATCGATATTTGTCTTCATTCGACCACTCAAATAACATTAACAAACTGTTTTTAACTTAAAGGAGATGGTGGCTTTGACTTAACCGAAGACAGTACCAGCTCAGATGATAATGACGATAACGAAAGTAAAAGCAAAAAATCCGTATGTGGTGGACTGCTCAAAGGTAAGTCATTGTCCTCAGTTTGATCTTTAATTTTTTTCCTTTTAGTCATGGAAAGATAGACCCGCTGATAACGTAAATTGCAAGTAGAATATACTTCACGCAATGCACTCTGAAATTTATGACTCTGAACATCGACTCACTACTTTATTTTCTGATAAATATATAACATTTCATTTGGTTACCACTCTTTAGAAACCTACAGCTGTCAAAACGCCAGCTTGTCGGGAAGAAGAAACAAAAGGTGCAGCAGGTAGGAAATCATTTGCTAGAATTGACTGATGAAAAATGTGAACTATTAATTTGATTAGTACAGTTAATTGGTAAACTATAATATCCTTTGATTGATAAATAAAGCTCATAAAATAGCGAGTGATGCGGCAAGAGTGAAGGTGAGTGGACACAGACAGCATCTTGTACTAATCAACAGTGAGCTAGACAGTCGTCGAGATTAGGCTAGAGAACACCCTAAGGCTTCCCTTGGAAAACCCTTCCAGTTTGTTTCCACTCATTTATGTCCATCACATTGTACTTGTGGTCAGTGCATTGTAGTAGGAGGGATCAACCTTAGAATGAACTATTGGAAATATGAAAGTTTCCCGAGGTGGTGAAAATCACGTGGGCTTGTAAGTTAGATAACAAATTAAAAAGTACTCTCAGACTCTGTAGGGAATTTGTTAACATTTATCACGTGGAAGAAATAAACGACTTCTAAATGCAGTGATATTGTGCACATCATAATTACATCATAATTATGATTCAGTTGGTACTGAGTTATCAAAGGTGGAATCCTAAGTACCCTATACCTTTTTAGGTTTACTTGTGGTAAAGGTTACCCATTTTAAATCATAAAATCGGCAATGGGTGAGAACACCCACAATGTATTACAGACTGATAACAACAAAACATTACACAACATGATCCTCATTCAGCTATCAATTGAGAAGGAACTTGCTAAGATGGCACATTGATGTTCTTTGAGTCAGGTATTGATGACTACTTTCAGCTTTATTATGCTTTGTATCCAATGTCAGGGGATGACAGCAAAATTCCAAGTGACTTTGGGCAAGGCAAGGGAAAACAGACTGGCCGACAAGAAGAACTTGACGAGGGGTCCTATGACTCGGAGGCCGACGAAGGTTATGACGATTCTGAAGCAGTCGAGGAGGTGAGTTACACTAACTCGCGTTGACATAAAAAACAAACATAAAAAGACGTTTTAATTAAATGAATATCTCTGAAATATATCCATATGTTCAATTTATAAAGGTTAAACTTTCTGCCAAGCGTGATTGGAAAGAATCTTACGTTCAACAGTTACCGAAGTGGGTGAAGAAACTCATGGGTCATATAGTCCTTGGTAAGACGGTTTTCATTTTTTGCGATTACATTACTTGCAATTTCATTTTTCCAAAGAAACGTCATCACTCTGGTTATTTCGTCTGGATTTTGATGTATTTCTTACATACGGCGTTTTCTCTATAGTTAGAGCTTCTTGAGATACATATGAAGAGAGCTATAAAATATGCTAATTTTAATATGCTTGGAAATTACAGGGAATAAAAATGTCTTCTTGATGCAGGTACAAAGAAGTTGTTTTGAAAACTTTCAAAATCTACATTACGTCAGGAGAAAGTTGCAAACGTATTAAGTTATGTAAGAAACAGTGCAAAGATGATTTGATGAAAAGTTACACCCGCATCTTAAACTAAAAATGCCTCATATAAATTGAGAAGAACGTAGTTAATTTATCTTGGGATATTAGTCTGAGAGGGGTATCAGGATACCCTAATTTATACATTTGGTGGAAATAGTACAGGATGCTTTACAGACAACCGCAAAGTTTTTTTTTTACATTTTTAAAATTATACTTTGCATAGCAAAAATGTCCACATGAGTACAAATTATTTGTTGAGCTCCTGACCTTCCTAACGCTTAAATGCTACAAACAACATAAATGTGAGTTTCACTAACTGATTCGAAAGATCAGTAACAATTCGGAGATCCCGAACGCCTTGAACTCGAGAAAAAGGCACTCTAGTTCTTTGAGTATTAATATAGCATGTAATATAGATGATTGATGGTTACATATGCGCTATGCAGGTATTGTAATGTTTTCGTTCATGTAACGTAACTTTGAACTCGGACTCTTTGAGAAAATCATCTCCTCAGAGTATATTCACTGAATAGCCCATGTCTGTTGTTTATGTCTTTACAGTTATCAATGAAGAATGGTCTGTTCAGATATTGGGGTTGCAGAAACCTGGAACTAAGCAAGGACTGTTTAATAATCCAAATGGAGTGCGATGGCATGACGGGCAACTTCTTGTTTGTGACACAAATAATAATCGTGTTCAGATCTTAGCCAAAAACTACTATTACCAGTCAGAAGGTGAAATTCGATTCGATGCGATTCCAAATGCTTTCCAGCCATGGGCCGTAACTGTGTACCGTAAAGAATATTACATATCTGACATCGGTAACAATCAAATAATTATTTGTGATAAATGTCATGAAATACTACAAACTATCGCTGTGACGCCAGATATATCGGTGCATAGCATTACGGTTATAGCTGGATTTGCTGTGGTCACCGACCACAAAGGGAATAAGGTACTCAAGTACAACAAGAAGGGAAACCTTGTTGCAAAATACAGAGAAAAGGGCAATGAAAATACGGCAGTAAAATATCCCCATTCTGTAGCTTTTGCCGGCAACGGCAGTTTTTTAGTGTCCGATGCGAACAACCACAATATAAAAGTTCTTGATTCTGATTTGAATTGCGTGGAATCATTTTGCACCGAGGGTACAGGCACAGGTCAAGTGAGATATCCCCAGGGCATAGATGTAGATGCACAAGGGAATATTTACGTTTGTGATAAGTTGAATAACAGGATCGTAAAACTGGGATCAAGTGGCAACTTTCTTTGTAATTTATTCGAAGGTGACATAGAATGTCCAACGAACATTGCGGTCAATCCGGCTGGTGACGAAATTGCAGTTTCAGTGTTTGGTAACATTGCTAGACCTGTGAACCAAATACGGGTTTTCTTCAAAAAATAAATTAAACCCATTGCACACAGCGAAATAGGGAGATGTACACAATACAACTGTTACGAGCCCTCCAAAGTATTGAACAATTCCATAATTTCAAATGGGCCACTTACAAGCAAATGAAGTCTCGCGAAATATAACGTACGGAAAATTTAGATTTAGTGTTCTATGGTGGAATTACGAACAATGAACACAAAAATCCCAGGTATTTGTTGCGTGGTGACTATCGTGGGTGTGGGGAACGACTCGATTGAAAAGATCCCATTCAAGGTGCATATTAACCTGGCATCATGTTTGCATTGTGACATGCTGGCAAACCTTTCCCTTCGCAGAATAGTATCAGCCTATTCTACCAGCCACTCTTGGCATGATTCTTACATAAATGAGAGTATATTGTGTCATTAGATGACTATCTACAAATTTGAAAATGTCACAGAAGATGTTGCACTTTGTAAGTAATTGTTTCAACAATGAAAAAGCATGTACTAGACGCATTTTTTATTTTTGATGGTTTGTACAGACTATATATTTCACTGAAATATGTTGTTCTACTTAGACTTCGTATTCCTTTAAAATTTTTAAAATATTATCGCAGCACATCGATATTTTGATGTTTTTTAGAAAGTAGGATGACTCTTTTATAATTGATGTTATGTTTTCTCGTTTTTCTTTGTATTCATTTGTGTTTGTATGGTTCTCACTAATTTTTGGTTTTGATGACGATTTTATTTACATCATCCCTTTGGAAGTTGACTTGTAATTGGGGTAATCTGTCGGTTCATTGGTGAACATTTTGGCACAACATGTGTGTTCATCAGTTGCCGATAATCGTGAAATTATTAAAGAATTTGATTTTTGTTCTTCTTTTTGCACATCAAACTGCAGTGTGTCACTGATAAATTATTTAAAGCGTCAAACGTACTCCTGTATCCTATTTCACAAATTGAATTTTGTATTAGAAAAAAACATAAAGACAAAAGTACCAACGCATTATATCTGTCTATGTTGGCTTCTGTAGAGAGTCATACAGCGCAACAGGTATCACGGTGACACTCAAGGCAGTCGATTTGGTCGCAGGAAGAAGTTAATAATTGCCACAAACTAACATTTTCCACTTCCAAATTATCTCAGCGATCGAGATGCGTTTGGTGCTAATATTAATTGTAATTCTGAACACAACACTCAAAGATAACTTTAATTTTTGCCGGCTGGTTCGTAGCAAAAGTTGCGCTTACTTTATTTATGAAGGATGATATTTATTTGAAAGAATATAGAAAAGAAACCTTTTTAGAGGTGCAGATTTGTTATTGTTTTAAGAAAGTTATGAAGTATTTTAAATTGTAAATTGTATCTTGATCATCTGACAGTCACTCGGAAGATTTATTGAATTGGTGTCACTCGTTCAGGATGGCAATATTTTCGCAACTGTTTGTTTCAAAATAAAGTGTCAAAGAGAAAATTCGAACATTGTAGATGTCTATGTCTCTTTCTTAATACTAAAAATGAGTTACTCTTCTTGTATCGATGACGTCACCGACAGGGCTATTAGGATACGCTTGTCAAATACAGACACCTAGTAGCACCACCTATTGGTGCTTCTGGAAGATTGACAGTCCGTATTGGTTGTTTCATTAATCTAGTAAGAATTAACGAACGACCTACTTGTATCAGCTCATTTAACGAAATAGTAATTGCCCTTCGAAGTCATATGATTATTGATTATTTATAATGACGAATGTAAATAATACACTAAAGGCATTGGTGGATGTTGAACGGATCTGTGTAAAGGTAGGTCTGTCTCTATCAATGTTTTTCTAGCATTTTAAATTACAGTCAGGCTTCTGTCGACCTTCATCCATGAGTTTGACGACCTCCGGAATGACGTCTGTCATTTGAACACCTATACTGATAGAATCTAACTTTAAAAGTACCATTTAGATATGAGTTAATTAATTGTCATTACATATTGAGTAAATAATTTCATGATTGGACGACAAAGGCCAATCAGTGCAAGTCGAAAGAGCAAAATTGTGCAAAATGGTACACAGGCAACTGTCATATTTTCAATGATTTTTTGTGTCCCTCTTTACCATATTCCCGGACCCAAGGTACTATGTCGACTGTGAGATTAGGTATAAAATACCTGGTCAATGGAAATCAATATCGTTCAGGTCCCTAGATCATGCCAAGACCTAAGAAAAGGACGAATAGAGAATCAAACACTGCTTATTGTAGCAATCATCTCGTGACATCATGGTTGCTTTCGAGACATAACATAAAACAAGTTTTTGATTTGCTCCGGACTTGGCAATTCTTTATTTATGTACGTTGCAAGATGACGTATTATCACGTATTGCAAGATGTTAATAGACATTGGTACTTTATCCAGGGCCAGTTGTTACATGATCCGTATACACGGATCGAGCTTGCTGACTATATTTTATGAATTTGCCTTCAACGATGAGGGCGCACTAAATCTGACTATCGGCTGAGCTTTTCGCATTGACGAACACACGAATTGTCTGCAGGGAATTCCCGTACTGATATGGTAAAGATTGGGGAAGTTCTTTTGAAATTTGATAAGCCATGATTTTAATTAAAAGTATTTAGGAAATGTTTTTGTGGGTGTCTGTTCATGGGTAGCCCCTGAATCACTTACCTGTAAATTGTCTGAATCGCGCAGTCCTTCTATATGATGGACAAATAGTCTGAATCAAATGTGGGTCTAACTGTCTATGTCTGTAGTGTCACCTTCTTAGAATGCCATTACATGATACTTGGTAAAGAGTGTTCACAGATTTTATCGATCTACCACCTGTAGTGGCCTCAGGCGTATCAATCCGTATTGTTGGCTTCATCCGGGTTGTGATATTTCATCTATTTTTATTGTTTTGGAGTTTTCATCATATTTAAGTAGGTTGTCACTGTTTAGTAGTATGCTCTCCAGCCATGATAATGAGTGTTAGTGTTAAAACGTAGCTACTCACAGTATGTATGTAGGTGTTTAATTACTGCAGGTAGTCGGTTATAAAATTGGTATTTTAAAAAAGCGATGCAGAAATCGTGAAAAATTGCTTAATATTTTGAAACGGAGGGCAATCTGATCACTACAAGTACTTGAATTGTCGTGCAAATGACATCACTGAGCATGGTTTGAACTAACATAATCACTTCTTGGAGTTCTAACTTTGTCCTAACAAGCTCCGCAAACATGACTGACTCAGAGTCACTTGCGATGTCCGATCAGTTGACGTCTACAAAGTAAGTGTAAAAGCAACAGTGAAGTAATCAGATTGGAGGTTAGATTTTACTAGACGGATTACAGAGGCAGACGCTTTAGTAAACTATAAAAATCTTGCAAAGTGCTCCCTTAGCGGCTAAAGACATTCGTTGGGTATTCACGATTATTGTTGGTTATGTCATGCAAACCTGTGGCTAAATGAGAAAAGCAACACAAAATGACGCAATTTTAATGTAATCACGATTGCACATGATTTAGATATGTTAATCATTAGGGAGACATATGTCGCAAAAACACCTTTTGGAGTTAGCAAGTTTTTAAAAGCTCTTCCCAACACTAGCCATTGAAGCAATGCGACTGTTTTTTCTAGTCAGAAAGTCACAAAGCCTTCGGAGTTATGAATTAATGCTATTGCTTTGTGTGTGATGGGATTTGAAAATTGAAAGTGTAGGCATTCACTCTGTTACTTAAGAAGTACCAACAACGCTTTTAAATACAGAACGTTACAATTGAATGTTACATCGTCTTTAGTAAGAAAATCTGACTCCCAAATAATTGAGATTTTCAACCAAACCTAACAGTTGTGCTTTCAATACTTCTTCGTATAAATAACTAAACGTATTTTGACGTAACGAGTGATGCTAGCGCTGTGAATAGAAAATTGCGTTTGACTATTTTAAAATGCAAACCACATAAATATACCAGTATGTATAATCATGATTAAAAATTAAAATTTTTCTAGTAATTGTATCGAGTAACAAAAAATACTGTGAAAATGACAATTATATTATGTACCTGACGAAAAATGATAAAAATGGAAACAAACCAAACCAAAACAAACTTTTATGTTTCTAAAATACACTTGGCGAAGTTCAGTCAAGACAACGTGCCGCTGTGGTAGATAGGGTAAAAACGTGACCAACGACTTATGGTTCTCAATTATGTGCATCGTGAACAAAAAACTTGCATATATAATATCAGCTTCATAACTTATGAACATAAGCAGCTCGTTGTGTAACACAACGCTTGCGTAAAGGTCAAATTTTAAGTGAAATGCAACCCGAAAAAATATACATCCGTAAACCGGCTTGATGTACTCTGAAGTGTCGAAAAATGTCAAAACTCTGCAAAAAAGGCAGTTCATCACAAATAATCTTACACGTGAACCTCTGTGCTAAATCTGATATTTCGTCGACCTGGCCATCCTGACAGCAGATATATTGAAATAGCGCCATTTATCAGTGGTCGCATATTCGTGCAAAGGTTTTTGAGTAACGTTAGTGGGTTGGTTGGTTGGTTTGTTGTAAGTTTACATCTCCAAAAACAAAATTCTTCAAAAAATCAAATAATTACAACCACCTGAAAAGTTTCATTCCAATGCTATACAGAATTAACGAATGCATTCTGTAAGAATATGCAAATTCCAAATTCCAAGTTCAAATTCAACCGACCACTTTTATTCTACTTTATGAACTCAAGTAGATTGAGACGAGAAATTCACAGCAAAACATGACCAGGAAAATCTTAACATTAACAAAAACAAAGAAATACGAAACTATATCAAATATGAATAAGTCTGATATAAATTACAGTGTAACTCAGACTATAGAAATATCAAACTCACTTTTAAAAGTATGAAAAATTAAATTGATTACATTTTAATTCTAAGAATTTCTTACATCAAGACACAAAATTCTAACCTAAATATGGCCAGAAAAATATGACAATTTTACGGAAAAATAAGATGACTTGTATTTTCTGTGTATAAACGAGTGCAGTTTCTGAGGAAAAATAAAATTATTGGCACCAAAAGAAAGTTGATTACAATTTCTTCACATGTTACAAAAAGTTGGCTCTGACAAAAATACCCCAAAATTTCATCCGAGGGCTTCAATGCTACTTGGAGTCATTTCCTGACATCATAACGAGAAATTCTAACTTGGCTGACAAATATTGAGTTGATAAGAAAATCAGGAAAATTGTGTCCGTTTTGGTGATGATATGTTTTTGTAGCTTGTACAGTTGTACGGTTGTATTTGCTGCAGTATGCATATGCAAATACATATTAAAAATATAAATATTTTGAAAAGATATCCCTGCCTACCTACCTACCCTACTTGTGAAAACCATGTTATCGAAAGAGCACAATTTATTTTTTTTATTTTTTAATTTTTGGTCTTATATTTCTCTTCTCAATAAATTTATCATGTTATTAGTAAATGTTTGTGGTTGTTACGTTGAGTAATCTCGACTACGTTTTGGTTTTCTTTCGGTTTTGGGTAATAAAAAATTGATGTGTTTAAGTAATTTGCATATTTAATGAGTTTAAGTAGGCTGTATCTCAATGATAGTTCAGTGTAATATATTACAAACGTTGGAAATGTTACTGTAGACATGGCAGCGTCATTTGCATTTTATCCTATGTTATCCTGTGAGTTTTCTCTATCTTGAAATTTCGTATTTACATATTTGAATTTTAAGTAATTAGGCTGCATCTCGACACATGTTCAGCGTATTACGCTAGAATTCAGTGGCATTGTTTCTGAAGTCACGCTTTTTGCATTATCTAAAAATATAATCTCTGGTAACACCGATATCTCTCATGCTATCCATCTAAATCAATGCAATAGCATCGAGTTTGAAAGAGAAAATAAGGATATTTCTTTTCAATGAAACAGTAGGACCGTGCATTTGGTGGGATTAAGACTCAATAACCAAGTGTCATACCAGCTGATGATTCTATTGATATGAGAATAATGTAATAAAAACAAATAATGGTAAAAAATAAAATAAAATGACTAGAAAGACAGCTCGTTTCAGTAATATCTCAGACAGTAGTCAGAGAACTATATGTTCCTGTGTCGTATCTGCATGAATGTCATGCAGCACACATGACCCATTTAGCATATACCAAATGTCAAATTTTACTACTGTTAACAAGAATCCTGAAATTTGAGGCTTTAATTTATTCTGCCCTGCTCATGAATAAGGAAAAATTTCTGTAAACAGGCTTCATTCTGTTCATTCATAAACTGTGGGACAGAAGTCACACCGAGCGCGACATATCCTCCATGATATCTCAATGCAATCCAGTAAAAAGATACTAGATGTAAAAAAAGAGGCGTACTGGGAGAAATTTATTACCAGAGCAATATGTATTACAATTGTTACCGACAGAAAACTTTCCTCTGCTTTAAATCTTTCCTGATTCCGATCGCGACCGAGGATCGTCGTATTGAGCCATTTAGTTTGTTTACACTAGTTTCCTTGTTAACAGGTGTTGCGCACTCGACACCGCTGTTACGTCACGTGCTCACTACCTGTTTGTATAGTGTTTGCTGGGGCTTGTCTTAGATATTGCAAAAAATTAACGGAATAGCCACGGGACAATGCAACATTATAAGATTTAACATATCGTTTTAAACATATTTAACATACTGAAATCACTGGCTTGAATAAAGCATACGCACGCCATGACTTATATGTGTTTCCGAGTCCGTCTCGAAGTGTCCTTTGATATTTATCACTCTTATGATATTTAACAAATTATGTAAAGCAGCAACTGTTATAAGCAGTCAGGCTGGTACAACGTCTTGACCAGGCATTTGCTCCAAAATTTATCTCTTTTGTTTGTCAAACGGCTCCACTCTGGCGAGAATTATTAATATGCAGACTACGATCGGACTGTACTTGTTTCAATTCCTCTGTATCTCAGTATCAACACTGATAAAGGTTGAACTTTGAACAGACCGGTGACCTGCGTTAGATGAATCCGATCAAATATTTCATCGCCTCCAAGAACAGCTATCAATTTAAATACTTCAGGGCACGTTCTCCATTCTCCAAAATCTTCAGTCAAATTTAAAAATGTCTCAATCGCTGGCCATTTCTATTTCTCTTAGGGCAATGTCGCCACACGTATTTTAATGTCAATAGAAGGATTGTGCTGTGACGGTGATCAACTTTTTTCATTAAAACTTAGGCGACTGTTATGTACAGACTGAGTGTTGGGGAAACTCATTGCCCCACATGTGAACTATGTTGTTCAGCGCAATTGAATTAAGTTCCCTTTGAAATGTGTAGTCTTTAACTTTGCATAGAGCAAAGTTTCTAGACTTGATACCAACATAAGCTCTCTGTCATTAAAGACATCTGCTTTTCATATGCCTGTCGGCTACATAGCGACGAGGAAATAGACCCGTCATAAATTTTAAGCTATTGTTTGATTATATATGGTCAACAGGTTTTGCAAGCCAAACTTATAGCGGGTTTTACTACAGTGAATTAAATTGAGTAAAGCCATAAATCAATCTCAGAAATCCGACTACATCACTGAAAATATAGTACAGAGAAGGTGTACATATCATTTTTCAGATTCGTACATTGACTTAGCGAGGTCAAGATTGTGGTCAGCGGAAGTTTTTTAACAAACTAAGTAAAGGGTACTCCAGAGATAGTAAAACTTTTGTTTAGGTCTTCCATACAAATTTCGTTCTAATTATACAAGTGAGTAACGAAAATGCCATGAGCAGACGATGTAAGACTGCATTCGCAAATACTCTGGAGGCGTATGAATCATCATTGTTTTTTTCGTTTTTATTTCCTTCTTTGAGGCCTTTAGTACCATAAAAACACTTTTAAATCCCCGCCGTCTATAAAAAACACGATTGGAATTAATGGGGATAATTTGACCGTTAACTAATTTTGGTGTTGTCTACAAATGTCAGCTCATCTACTTTTCTTTTTAAAGTAAACACTTGTTTTTATAAGTAATTTGTAATATTGCAACACATTAACCTTAGGGCATCTGACACTTTTGAGAATTTTGGACAATATGAAGATCCAGTTATCTTAACGTTAGTTCCAATCGTGTTAAAATCAAAATATTTCAAACCCCCCCCCCCCATATCATATGGCCAAATATTACTTGGGATGTAGGCGCACGAAATATAAACATGTACTACGCAGTTCTGCTTGCAGATGTTTGACACTACCTTTTGTCATGCACACATAAATATTCTGTTCATAGAATACGTACAGCACTTTTCACACTAGGATTTGCGCAGTATAGCTGAAAGCGATGCGACTCGCTCGAGTATAAGGGTCCATCATCCCCCTTTTCACCCACCCTTTGATATCACCACTCTCATGATACTTCATCAAGTATTTCAAACTCTGTTTGCCGTCATAAGCAGTTAGGACGGTGCAGATACATGTATCAGGCGATAACTCGCTAAACAAGGTTAAATGGCCCAGTCTGGCGGTACTGATGTACACAGACACAAACAAATAAATGCAGGTGTTCAAATTCTTCTGTATCTCAGTACCAGTACTGATAAGGGTGAACAGACCGGTGACCTGAACGGACTTAATCGAGTCAAACAGAACACCGCCGTTCGTATCACGTCACACTGCGCTGTACACGGAACACGAAACAATATGTATAGGATAAAGCCCGAGTACGAGGGCTCTTCTGGTATATAAAGTCCAACCCAACGATAAAATGTCGAGGCCGCAGGCCGAGACATTTTATCGTAGGGTTGGACTTTATGTATAGGATAAAGCCCGAGTACGAGGGCTCTTCTGGTATATAAAGTCCAACCCAACGATAAAATGTCGAGGCCGCAGGCCGAGACATTTTATCGTAGGGTTGGACTTTATATACCAGAAGAGCCCGAGTACGAGGGTTTTTCCGACTTAAAAACTATCGCCCCTAACTGATATATTTTCGTTATCAATGTGTTTACATCAACCGTCCCCTTTGTCAATGTAACATGTTTAGGATATGAATTAAAACTTTTATTTGTGAAATAGCCTTCCAATGTAATGGAACATCCTATAAATGCCCTAGGGCACATTATATAAATGCCCAAGGGCACAGCAGATTTTGTGTTGCAGCTGGTTTCCACTGTGTTACCAAATTTGAATAGTAAAACGTACCAGATGTCTACAGAATATGACATGTTCACTTTTGATTGGACAGTACTTTACTACGGCGCTGTCATTCGTTTCTGGAATTTGGTGACCAAGGCTTTATGAGTAAATAAAACACCCTGAATTGAGCACTCTGATTGGTCAATCAACAGTAGATAGTTTTTAAATATAGGAAGAGCCCGAGTACGAGGGTTTTATCCGACTTAAAAACTATCGCCCCTAACTGATATATTTTCGTTTTCAATGTGTTTACGTCAACCGTCCCCTTTGTCAATGTAACATGTTTAGGATATGAATTAAAACTTTTATTTGTGAAATAGCCTTCCAATGTAATGGAACATCCTATAAATGCCCTAGGCCACATTATATAAATGCCCTAGGGCACAGTAGATTTTGTGTTGCAGCTGGTTTCCGCTGTGTTACCAAATTTGAATATTAAAACGTACCAGATGTCTACAGAATATGACATGTTCACTTTTGATTGGACAGTACTTTACTACGGCGCTGTCATTCGCTTCTGGAATTTGGTGACCAAGGCTTTACAAGTAGATAAAACACCCTGAATTGAGCACTCTGATTGGTCAATCAACAGTAGATAGTTTTTAAGCAAATTTACAAAATACTTGATGCAAGTGTCAGGGATAAAACGCATCACACGAACAGTCCTGCGGTGAAGACAATCACTGATAAAACTGATTAAAAAGATAGGCTTTCAAACAGCGTTTGAGAGACTCAACATTTCTTGCAGTACGAATCTCTACAGGCAACATATTCCACAACGATGGCGCGCACACTGAAAAGGCTCTCTGGCCGTATGCTTTCCTGAATGTAACTTGTCTACAGAATATCTCTGGTAGGAACATACTGCTCTACCAGGTTTGTTTAATACAAAGGTACAAAGCCTCTAATTAATTTAAAAGTAGTTAACATAATCTTGAACGTGCTTCAACAGGCAGCCAATGTAAATCAAATAATACAAGTGTAATATGATCAAATTTGCGAGAACGGCTGACTAAACATGCTGCGGAATTTCCAAAAGATTGCAATTAGTGAAGGTGATCTTTGTTAATTCTATAGAAGGGATTATAACAATAATCTAACTGAGATGTTAGAAATGCGTGGATCAATGTCTCGGTAGTGTCCTGATCGAGAAGTTTACGGATCTCGCACTAGGCAGATTATTTTGTCAGAAAGTTTCACAACTAAGTTATCAAGCATTCAGATAGGGAATTTTAGTAAACTACTGATAATCTCTGTTTGTAAGTTCATTGATAGAGGATAGGTCACTGTTACAATAGGAATACAAACATTGTGTCAAGCTGTCATTGGTTCACAGTGATCATGTTGGAATAAAACAGAGATACACTTAATATAAGTTTTTCGCATATAATCTGCCTAATGCAATAACTGTGCTATTTTGTGAGGACATTTACGAGTAAGGCAACTAAATCTTCCGGCTTTACAGAGTAAGTGTGTCAAATACAGAGTAAGTGTCAGAATCTACAGTAACCAAATAAACTACGGCTTTGTTATTGGGCAGTGGACGTGGGTAAATAATAATATTCATTTTCAAATAGCTGTTAATAACTATGCATATCTTCACATTTTACTAAAAATGTGTTCTTAAGCACAATTGTTTTCAACAGTGCATAATTCTCGATGATCCTTTCAAACTACTGCAAGCAAATGAGGGCTTTAAACGATACAATTTGTAATTTACTCAAATGTTCACAACGACTTGAGCGATGACTTAAATCGCAGTCTGTAACAGAATCTATCCGAGCTACCAAATAATATGGTTGTTTTTTCCTCAATACTTTCAGCAGGATCAGAGTCAAACTTCCCTTACTTCTGTCTTTGTTATTATCACTCTTACACTACTCCACGAAGCATTTCAAACCTTGCTTATATAAAACGTTGGCCGTCAAAATGAGCAGTCAGGCTGGTCCGGCGATGTATTAGGCGTTAACTCTAAAATGTATTGTTTAAGGTAGAACGCTCCTCGATAACAGAGAGTCGGATTCTCAAATTTCTACAATTCTTTTTCGATATACCGCTTGGCTTGTTTCAAACTTTGATTTGGTAAGAGAATAGTTAAAAGTTTAATTGAGCAAAGTTTGAGCAAAAGTTTAAGTCTTTCACTTTCGAGGCGCATACTACCTTAAGGCGATTAATGGCTCCAATCTGGCTTATTCAATGCAATACGTAGACAGTATCAACCGAATGCAGGTGTTCAAATTCCTTTATATCTCGGTTTCAGCTCTGACAATTGATAAAGAGAGAACAGTCACCTGAACTAGGCCGATTGGTTCAAACACCACACTGGCATTTCTATTATGGATCTACAACGTTATTGTGAACAGATGGCTGTACTTTACATTTCGTTTACTTTGCCCAAATATCTTCCATCAAACTCAAGGTGCATGCAAATACATCAGCTGGCATTCTCCATTCAGTTTATCACAATGTCGCCATGAGAATTTCGTCAATAAAGCTAGTGTACAGTGACCACATTAAAGAAACTCATATGCACCTTTCAGTCTCAGTATCAATACTGATAATGTCTGAACAGACCGGTTATACCTGTACGAGGTAAAGCGGGTCAAACTCTATACTGATATTCGTATCACCACCAAAAAAAGATATCGTCTGTATATCACATATCGAAAATATATGCTACGTGTCAGCATCTACCAAATACACATATAAATGATATTAACTTTGTAAAATGGCCATGTTACAGGGTCACGGACGTGACTGAGTAACTAAGAAGGTTATTCGAAATTCTCTCCTGTTATGTATGAAGGCACATTTCACACAGAAATCTAATGTTCGTGAATGTTCGTGTCCTTCGCCAACGTTCCATACTAAGAGCTAAGTATCTAATTAAATTCAACGGTACCATCATATGCAGTCATAAAATGTCCAACTACATGCATCAGATGTAAACTTAAAATTTGTCACTTTACGATGTTTCCCGGCGCCAGTGTGGCGGTACTTGTGTACCTAGATTCTATAAACCAGATGCTGGTATTTAAATTCCTCTATGTCTCAGTATCAGAACTTATAATCGATGAACAGGGCGGTGACCTGAACGAGGTCCATCGGACCACACTACACCGACATTTGTATTACCACCTACAGCTTTGTCGTCATGATTTGAATGTACATCACACATCGTATACTTTTCCCAAATACCTTCCATCAAACTGAAGTTAGATGTTAATTTCTGATGGCATTGTCTATTCCATGGAGTAAATATTTCGCTTTGACGCTTTGTACGTCAATAAAGTGATCATACAGAGACTGCAATAAAGAATCTCATGGAGCCTTCAGTCGTAATAGCATTTTGGACAAGCGGCAGTTGTTTATTGAGATTTTTCTCCTGACTTTTGTGGCTTTCTCTTTTCGTTGCATGTGCTATTCGGAATTTATTAAATTGGTTGTATATGATTTTTTCGCCTTTGAAATTTTATGTCTAATATTCATGCACGCATGTCAGTCTAAAATCTTCACAACTCACAAAACGTTGTGGAGAAAATTCCTTGGTAAACTACTGATAAAATTATTTCACTCTATACAAGTTTTTTGATAGAGGATGTGTTAGAGTAACTATACGAGACACTGACATTGACTGTCATGGATTCAAATTAACAACATTGGGCTGTACTCATGGTCGTCACAAACATTCAGGCATGTTCGATGACATGTATCAGGCATTAACTTAAAATTATGACTTGACGACTACAGCTCCAGTCTGGCGGTACTTATGTTCGAAGACACTATCAACTGAATGCAGGTGTTTAATTTCTCTTTGTCTAATTATCAATACTGAAAATGAACAAACCAGTGACCTGCACCTGGTCAATTGAGTCAATCCAACACCCATATTTGTATCATCACCAACGGCATCATATATCGTTCACTTTTAATTTGCCTAAATATCTTCCATCACACTGAAGGTAGTCCGGTTAGCTACTGTAAATTCCTAAGCCGGCATTCTCTGATAGATGCAGTACTTTGTCGCTTTGACTATTTCTACGCCAAGAAACAGATAGTACAGAGACTGCAATGAACCCATGAAGCATTATACACCTCCAGTTTAAAATTGAATGAGGAGAAAACTTGTGGCCCTATCATGGATTATGTCATATTGGACTAGTAGCAGTTGTTTATTAAGTTCTCACCCCGAACTTTGCGGGGGCGGATGTCTATTTTCTTTACATGTGCTATTACGTACCATATAAATTGGTGGTGTATGAATTTTCTGCCTTTGAAATTTAATACACATATAAAACAAGATTAACTACTGATAATCACAAACTTCAGCTTTGACAAAAGCTAGCCAACAGTAACCATACAGGGCACAAAACTTGTGTCTAACTGTCATCGAGTCAAAGTAACGACATGGGTATGTAACAACGAGACGGTCGGAATAAGCTTTCCGCATATATTCTGCCGATTTGGATAACTATGCACTTATGTGTTTACATTTGGAGAGTAAGGTTTACAAAAAGGTTACATCAACTATACCTGTATACTTTAAGAACCAGTCTGTACCTATTCCGTCATATCGTTACACCAAGACAATCTCCAATAAAATACTCAATTACAATAAGGCATTGCGGCACTTAAAAATTGCTGAATTCCTTCAAACACCAGCATCCTGTGACTGCTCTACATCTCCCTTCAAATATATACTCGGTTGGCCCCGTCATCACTGTGACCTGAATTTGGCTGAACATCCCCACCTTCGTAAGATACTCTCTTGTGGACCTGGACTCTGTTGAGGAATATGCCAGGAAGAGGGCTAAAAGGGAGGATGTAGAGCTAGACACACTGTCAGAATCGGTCAAATCTATGAGGAAAATAGTCCGTGGCCGACTTAAATCACATATTTGCAGACGACCCAATTCTATAATTAAAAATCCGGATGCTTTTAAGTGTCTGAATGATATTCATGACAAATATGTTGTCGTCCCTGCTGATAAAGCTGCTTATAACATTGTATTTCTCTGTAAGAAATATTATTTTGAATGTCTTATAGCCCGTGTACTGAGACCTCCACCAACTCCACTTATAGACAATCAATGTTCAACAAATCTGAAATTTTGGCAACCATAAGTCACTCATGGATAATTTTAATATTTCAACGGTTGATGACAACAATATGTTGCCTAGCTTATACTGGATACCAAAACTTCACAAAACACCTTACAAAGCTAGGTTTATCGCAGGATCTTCAAAATGTTCAACAACACAGTATCGAAGATACTGACTTCTGTTCTTTGTACTGTTAAACGGGGACTTCATGCATACTGTGATGCTGTCTTTTCTCGGAGTGGTATAAATCAAATGTGGATATTAAAAAATTCGAAGGAACTCTTGGATAATTTAAAGTCAAGATCTGTTTAAAAAATAACACCTATTAGAGCTTTCGATTTTTTCACATTGTATACCACAATACCGCATAATAAATTGCAATAACGCTTGAACAACATCATCAATCAAGCATTTTTCTACAAATCGGTTCACGTCGTTACAAATATGTAGTATTAGGTATAATTCTACATATTTTGTTAAAAATGCTACTAATGCTAAAGTGTTTTTATACCGAGAAAGACATTATCAGTATGCTTGATTTCCTCATTGACAACATATTTGTTGAATTTGGAGGACACATTTTCCAACAGTGTATAGGAATTCCTATGGGTACTAACTGTGCTCCCTTGCTTGCTGACTTATTTCTGTACTCATACGAGGCAGAATTTATCCAGAACTTAATCAAACAGAAAAGGTCTCTGTGGCTAGAACTTTCAACTTAAGATACATAGACGATGTTATTTCAATGAATAACTCCAAATTCAGTGACTATCTCGCTATGATTTATCCTCCAGAATTGGAGATTAAAGAAACTACAGAAACGGCTTCTTCTGGTTCATATCTGGATAATTTCTTGAATTGACTCAATGGTCACCTATCTACTATGGCTATATGACAAGAGAGATGATTTCAACTTTAGTATAATGAATTTTCCACACCTCATCAGTAATATTCCTCTCAGTAATATTCAACTCTCACCAGCTTATGGGGTGTACATTTCCCAGCTTATTCGATATGCAAGAGCATGCAGTTCATATGGTGATGTATAGAGGCACATAGCCATTTCTCTAGAAACTGTTTAATCAAGGTTACACTAGAGAAAGACTTGTCTCTACATTCAAACGATTTTGGCAGGTATCAGCAAGCTGGTAGATAAATACAATATCTCTCTTCGACAAATGATCACTGATGGCATCGGTGACATTGGGCCTTAGTTAGTGACCACTACCTATCTGACTTACAGATTGATATATGGCGGGTGCCACATGTGGGAACGATACGCTTACTATTTTAAAACCTGATATCAATTTTTGGCCTTTTGGCCAGAGGTCCATATATCTTTCTTTCATGAACATGACTTTGTTATGTATACCGGTGCTTTACTGTCTGTTCTGTGCTGTTTGGTGTCTATGTTTATAACTAGTGGATTACTAATTTTCACCTAGTGTTATGGATTACGGATGGGTATGATTGCGATTATTTTTGTGCGCACGAATCAAACTTTACGTTTTAGCTATACAGTTACGATGTTTATTATACTGTGAGTTGTCAATATTACTATTCGTAGGCACGGGCATGGAAACAAAGTATAAACGTGTATTTGTGGTCAGTCACGTGGCTCAGCTCGACCAATTAAAATGCGACGGACAGGGCATGGTTATAGAATAAGGACTGTTGGCGATGTACCGCTCCTGATTACACAGCAAAATACAAATCGCACCTGTTATAGATCCTGTCATACTTCTCCTACTAATGTCTGAGTAAGCAAAGGTGGCAAAGATAGCATATGATGGTTACAGAGTTGTAATGAAAGCTCTGTATATATTGTGACATAAGCCTCCAAAGACAAATTATGGTAGAGAGTTTTCTCTTTAAGATGAGTGAACCCCGAAAATTTATGGCTTTTAGACATTAGACAACTTCCTCGAGGCTTTCTTGTACATTAGTTCATTGTCCTTTTCAATAAATGAATTTCGCAATTGTGAAGTTTGGTGTTAATATCTTCATTATATTTTTCTGTTAGTTTCAAAGAGTCAACTTATTGCATCTTATCATAAATTTTGTTAATAAATTCACATTGGCAACAACTGTTATACTCCCACGGCATGACGTTTTAATTACACTGACAGCGGATGTTCATCCGTGCAATGCAAATGTTGTGTGTATAACACGAGGATCTACTGTTCAAAAACTGCGTGTGTAATTTATTTGATATTCGTTGTGTGTAGTTCTAGCATAGCTTATATTCTGACTTTTGGCTCATGGTCATGGCTCATAGCTCATGGTCACCTCAAAAAGAGCAAGTTTAAAGCATGACCTTGTCCAAAGACACGTTCGCAAACTGTGACCCTCCTGCAAGCCCAGTTCTGTAAAATAAAAGCCTTCCCCATAATTCACAATAACTAAAAGCTGCCCAAGACCTCATTGTTTATATTTGCGTTTAAAATCTACAAACAATGATGTTTTAGGTGATAAGTGAAATATAAGCTACAAAGTAGGTCTTCGTAAAACTTTCAAAGAGAAAGACGATAAAGGTTAAACATGTTCGATGCGACTACTATACAAAGGGAAGGGTGAATAGTTGTACAGGCATGGTGGCGTAAACCTCAACATAATATCCTATGCAAACAAAAACCTGAAGATTTGAATAGCCCATGCAAAGTTTATAAATAGCAGTGACGTGTTGGTCACGCGAAAACAATGATCGTGAAACCATGGGGAAGAAAACATGTGCCAACCTCACAGTTCTTTATCATCAGCAAATGAGGCGACTTGTCGTATGATCAGCCATTCCAATAATGCAACTCAGCACATCAAAAATCTCTATCGTATGCTATGTATCGTTGTGGCTTGTTAGGTCAAAAGTCAATGACATTAATATAAAACAGAGAAGTAATATTTTACATATTGGAGCTCGATGCCAGTTTAGAGTACCAATTCGTGTCTGTCAGTGACGGGGTGTACAAGAGTAGTATTTGTGATGTGTATGGGGAGGTTCGTTAGTATTGATGGAACGGTCTCCGAAGTCTCTGGTAGCCGTGTATAAACGTGCTGGAAGTGTGCCAATGGCGCAGTACAATACTGTTCCAAGCTTGTTAATCGGATGCGGGGTGGTGGAAGCCAGGCTGAAGGTGCACTAGTTATTTCCCTTTCATTTGCCTGATTTCGAGTAATTTATAAACTGCCAATGACTATCAGCGCTACTTCTTCCGAATACACCCCTTTTCGTCGGTTACACCTTGTCTTTTACTCACTAGATTTTATTTCACATATACCGTTCCTCCCAAAATGCGATGGGGCATGCAATTCATAGGGCACAATTGTGGTACGCCTTTATATGATTGAACGTAATCAATGTTGTCTGTGTACCTAGCGATATGAAAAAGCCAACTACCTGAATTGAAATTTATGCTTGTATACGTTCAATTTAACGTTAATCCTTCCATTGCTCTCTAAAAAAATATACGATCTACATATTTTATGATTAATTACACCCTATCGCGTTAATATATTAAGCTCTTTATGTATTTTCCGCATTCCGATAAGCACTCTAATGAAACGAATATGACCTAAGGGGAATAAAAGAGACACACGTTAACCTGTAGGTATCATGTGATCACCTAGAGTTACCCTCACATTGTGCGTGTAAGTAGACGTGGTATCAGTCCGACATCTTAGTTGTTTTCGAGCGAACGCAGGGCGTCTCCACCTACGAAGAATATTCACATTTAATGTGACAAGCGACCTCAGAGACCTGAAAACTACTACATAGTGAGTACTTTACTTATTGTATAACAAGATTGTAAGTCTTCATTCTAACAGCGCTGTTAGCAAACGTTCCAAGGTAACTTAACCACGGTTTGCTCTACATTTATTGCCTTTTAAATTTCAGAATCAATCCAGATGGGAACAACGCGATGTCCTTTCACATAATGTTAATGTCATGATATCTTTTCTTCTAATAAGGGTAAAACAAAACTAGAGATGAAAATTTTGCCAATTTGGTGGAATCAATTTTTGCCGATAATACCATTCCGAGATCGTCCACAAGCATTTGAAAATAAATCGATCAAGCAAAGTAACCAAATTTACGAAAATGGCTGCTATTGTATTCTTTCCTGACTCAAGGGGGAGTCGAACTCTTATTTTTTGCTTACGGATCTTTATTTCTTTCTCTAAAACGTACAATAATCTCCAAGCTTGAAAGGTCTATCCAAAGGCCGTTATCTTCTGACTTCATCGATATTTCATAATGCTGTTCTTTTGGCGAACGATACTGATGTGATTAACGGTTTGGAAGCTATTGTCTTCAAGATGGAAGAGAATGCTAATTACCGTTCTAATCCATTTGATTGTACTGTAGTAACAATTTTTTGTTACAGCGAGCTCAAGGAAAACATTTCTGCTTTGTCGACCAACTGAATATCAGAATTGAATAAAATGGTTCTAATGAATGGGGAAGTGAAAGATTATATCTCTGTTGTTTTCTCTATGTTCACCCTACAGAAGGGTAACACTATTGTAAATCCATCGGCAATGAAATGAAAGTTAAGAACCTCTGCAATAAAATTATAAGTTATTAAGATTGAGTTGTTTGTATGCTCATTCGAGCTTAAGAACCATTGATTGCATCGAGGCCAAGCACAAATAGATTTTTTTTTTCTCAGACAAATAAAGTAATATTCCAAAGGTCTGACTGAATATACGCTACGCCTTCAAATAAACAATTGTCACTATTGTATCAACGACGATAGTGTTCAGGTAATATGAATCTATATGCTGAAATTTTAAACTTACAACAGAATCTTCCCAGGGAAGCATAATTCAGTCTGTTTCATAATCAATATATTTACCGATATCTCAAATTGAATTGGTCGTTGAATTGGCCCTATGCTAACTTCAAAGGGGAAATTAAATTTTCGATTTCAATAAATAAACAAAATAGCAAAATCTTCATCTCTTCCAAAAATTCCAAAATGAGTCTAGACATATGCAGAAGATCTGTAAAGAATTTTAAGAATTTTAGAATACAAACGTCTGTTCGCTAGGTGCATTCAACCGAACAGTCGGCCCAAACAAACCGAAAGTGATAATTGTTCATGAAACTACAAAAATGCCCTCTTAAATGACACTAACAGTTGCATTTTCTTGCAAATAGTTCTGCAAAATAGTCCGAATTTCAGGAATGTTATTGGGTATCATTGCTGTCTCGTTGAGCAGCAGTCGCCTATAGCTGTGGGTCCATGGCTGTGGTGTTTTCAGACGGGATTCCTGCCTTTTACGGGCTGGTTTTGACTTTTACGATTTTAACGCCGCCACCACACCTATGGGAAACTGCATAGACTAGCGTCCACGTTAGGCCCGACAGCACCCTTGTCGCAACTTTGTTCGATTATATTTCGAAAAGATTCCATCCAAATTACAAATTGCCAACAATCATCCACAACTTGGTTATTAGGGACTCACCACGACCAGAAATCCGCATAAACTTCACTGAAATATCACCTTTTTTATAGCTTTAACCGACATGACTACCCGGAGACGGCCATCTTGCTAGCGTAAAACTGTTGGTCGAGCGTCTCTGCAGAACGTCACTACAGTGACGTAGGTGGTGACCTCTCAACTTATAAACACAAACTGACAGATTATGGCCGGCATCCGCGCCCCATGATCACAGATCCTAGGACTGAACGTTTTTCCCCCAGTTAAAGTTTGATTTCAGAGATGTGAGACTAGCAATGTCCATAAGAGGAACGATGGTCATCGATATCACACGATGAATTACTCAGATTGGTTTTGAAGGCCAACTTCAGTTGTTATACGAAATTTTTATGGCGTTCATACATTTTTAGATTTTTTTTGGAGATAAAAGTCATAAAATGCAACTGAGTGAATCTAGATTTTTTAAAATTATTATTGAAATTAGAATATTGAACGGCATCAAAATGTCGGAAACCAAAATACTTTCAGGGCCCCCTAAAGGCCGAGGAAAACTTTCAGTCCCTCCCCCTCGACCGAAACTGGAATTTTCGAATCCCGCTGAATTCCTAAAGCCCCCCTATTATTTTCTTATGTATCTTTGAACTTCACCATGGAGCTGTATCAGTGAAACACATATTCTATAAAAATGTGAAATGTTGCGAATAAACTGGAGTTGCATGAAGGATAATTAAACTCTATCTTATGTTGACAAATTTAGGCCTTCCAAAATAAAACAAAAATTTGCATTCTCTGAGTGAATATGACAGAATTTAATGCCTGTAGGCCACCGCCCCTGACTACACAGCAGCGAGATGAATCGCTCCTGTTTTAGGTCCTGTCCTACCTCTCTTGGTTTTGTCTGTGTTAGAAAAGGTGACAAAGACAGCATATAATATGGCAGAGTTGTAACCACAGCTTTGTACTATGACATGATATGTACTATAACATTGATCTGTACAATATATAAACCATGTAGACACAAAATGCACATTGTTTGATTTAATGACCATGTTTTGTGTTTAATATTGGAACTACTTTTCACAAACTGCATTTTGTGTATTTTTAATATTTTGTGCATGAATTCATAACATGGCTTATATTCCAAATTTTGATAATGGCGCATGGTCAACTCAAAATGTGCAAATGTAAGCTTAAGGTATGACCTTTGTCCAAAGACAAGTTTGCAAAATATGACCCTTCTGTATTATTATTTCTGTAATTAGTCTTCGCAATAATTCAATTATAACTAAAATTTGCCTAAGTCCTGCTTGCATATATTGGAGATGTAAAATCCATCAAGGAGTGTGTTAAGAGATAAATGAAATATAAGCCGAAGGGTAGGCGTTCAAAAAACATTACTACGCAAAGACAGGGAGAATTATCGTACAGACAAGGCTTAGTTGTCAAATATATCAACATGAATCATTATGCAAATAACAAAGCTGAATGTTTGAACAGTGCATGCAAAGTCTATAAATAACACTAAGTTGATTCAAACAGTCACTTGAAAACTGTGATCATGAAACCATGGTGAAGTAAACATTAAGCAGCCACACTGTTCCCCATTTGATTATTATTATCATCAATGGAGACAGCTTGTTGTAGGATTGGCGATTCTATTTGTGCAACTTACCACTTCCAAAAAAAAACATATTACGCATAGTTACCGGTTTTGAGGCCATGTGTCAATGACATCAAAATCAAAAGAGAGTAAGCGGCTTTATTAAGAAGTAATATTCTACATATTGTAGTTCTGTATCAGTTTTAAGTTATTATTCGTCTTTTTTCAGGGACTGGAGTACAAAATGGTTAAATTTGTGACATGTATGATGGTATCCTTAACATTGATAGATCAGCCCTAGATTCTCTGATAGACGAGTTCCAGTAGTGCAGTATCGTTTAGTTTCAAGCCTTTTTCATCGGGGAGGGGTCGCCAGACTGAAGTCGCATAATTATTTCCCTTTCATTTTCCAAATTGCGTATTATTATTAGCCATGAATGACTATCAACTCTGGTTTTCCCGAATGCATCTTCCTTAACGGCATAAACCTATTCTTTAACCCGGCAGATTTTATACTGCACATCCATAAAATTTGATAGGGCACCCATAATCTGTGTTATTTCGATACGACTTTATTATTTAACAAAAGACATGTTGTCTTTGTAACAAGCGATATGCAAATTCCTTCCATTGTTCGCGCAAAACATATAATCAATATATATCAAAATTAATTACACCTTATCATGCCAAATATTTTAACTACAGCTTTACGTATTTTCAGTATACTGATTAGAACGTAATATATGGGACGTGGTCTGTCATGAAACCAAACAAAAATGACCCATGGGTCGTAAACGAGACAGACTCTAACAGGTATTTATTATGTGATCACCTTCAGTCATCCAAAGCTGTGCGTGTAACTAGGCGTGATATCAACCCCACATCATACTTGTTTTCCATCGAAGGCAGGACGTCTCGATGTCAAATCAACTTTCACATTTACCTGCAACAAGCCAGCCTCCTTAGCCAATAGGGACACGGTGAGTATTTTCCCCTTTTAACAGCATGTAAGTCTTTGATAATTTAGCGTTGTAAGCAAAAATTCCAAGGCAACATAAGCGCGGTTTGCTTTATTTGTAATTTCCGAATCCATCTACATGGAAACTACGCTATGGCCTTTCACAGAATGTTCATGTCATCAAATCTTTTTCTAATGACTGAAGGTAAAACAAAATTAAAAGCGAAAACGTGGCCAATCCGCTCGACTAAATATTGTTTGCCTAGAAAACACCTTGGAATCGCGCACAAGCATTAATGAAAAATGAACCAATTAAGTACATTACCCCGATTTAGCAAAATGTAAAATTGGACTAAATGAATCACGGGGCAGTTAAACTGATATGATATTTATGGTCATAAAATGTTCATGCAATAGCAGTTATCTACTGACTTCATCGCTGTTTCATAATGCTTTTCAGTTCGCGAAAGATACTGATGTGATTAACAGTTTAAAAGTTTAATTTGTTCTTGACATCAGAGATGACAAATAAGTATTCTGATCCTTTTGATGGTACATCAGTGTCAAGTTTTTGTTACATCGCATTCAAGGAAAACAAAACTTTATTGTCGACTAACTAAAGTCAGATTTGATTTAAATGACTCTGATGAATAGAGAAGTGAAAGAATATGTCTCTTGTTTTTCACCATATTCACCATGCAGAAGTTAAAATCTAATGTAAACCCATTGGCCAAGAAACGAAAGCACTTAGTCAATATCCTAAAATTCTAGTTTGACTTATTTCGATTGAGTTATTTGTATGATCATTTGAGCCTGAAAACCTTTGATTGCTTCGAGGCCAAGCACAAATAGATCTTTATTTTTTTATTCGAACAAATGAAGAACAGATTTAAAACGTGTGACTGAATATTCTGCTTCGCCCTCAAACAAGCAGTTGTCATTATGGTATCAACGACGACAGTGTTCACGTAATATGAACCTTAAAGCTGAAATTTTAAACTTACAACAAAGTCTTCCGAGGGAAGCATAAATCAGTCTGTTCCATAATCAAGATGAAAAATTGGAATCAGCGAAAACAACTTGCCATATATTTACCGATATCTCAAATCGAATTGGCTGTTGTATTGGCCCTATGCGAAATTCAAAGAGAAAATTAAATTTTCGATTTCAATAAATAAACAAAATAGCAAAATCTTCATCTATTCCAAATATTCCAAAATGAGTCTCGACATATGCAGAAGATCTGTAAAGTATTTTAAGAATTTTAGAATACAAACATCCGTTCGCTAGGTGCATGCAACCGACCCGTGGACCCAAGCAAACCGAAAGTGATGATTGTTTATGAAACTACAAAAATGCTTTCTTAAATGACACTAACAGTTGCATTTTCTTGCAAATAATCCGAATTTCAGGACTGTTGTTGGGTATCATTGCTGTCTCGTTGAGCAGCAGTCGCCTATAGCTGTGGGTCCATAGCTGTGGTGTTTTCAGACTGGATTCCTGCCTTTTACGGGCTGTTTTGACTTTTACGATTTTAACGCTGCCACCACAGCTATGGCAAACTGCATAGACTAGCGTCCACTTTAGGCCCGACAGCACTCTTGTCGCACCTTTGTTCGATTATATTTCGAAAATATTCCATCCAAATTACAAATTGCCAACAATCATCCACAACTTGGTTATTAGGGACTCACCACGACCAGTAATCCGCATAAACTTCACTGAAATATTACCCTTTTTCTAGCTTTAACCGACATGACTACCCGGAGACGGCCATTGATTTTAATTGCTTGACATTGATAGATCAGCCCGCATTCTCTGATAGACGGGTTCCCATAGTACAGTACCATTTAGATCCAAGCTTGAAAATCAGGAAGCGGTCGCCAGACTGGAGTCGCATAATTATTTCACTTTCATTTTCCGAATTTCGTATTATTATTGGCCATGAATAACCATCAACTCTAGTTTTCCCGAATGCACCTTCCTTCGCCGGTTAAACTTAGTCTTTAACCCTGCAGATTTTATACTGCACATCCATATAATTTGATGGGGCACCCAGAAACTGTGTTATTTCGGTACGACGTTATTATCGAACAAAAGACACGTTGTCTTTGTAACTAGCGATATGCAAATTCCTTCCATTGTTCGCGCAAAACATATAATCAATATATATCAAAATTAATTACACCTTATCATGTCAAATATTTTGACTACAGCTTTACGTATTTTCAGTATGCGGACAAACACTTAAATGGGACATGGTATGTCCTGAATAAAAGAAATATGACCCATGGGTCGTAAACTAGAAGGCTCTAACAAGTATTTATAATGTGATAACCTTCAGTCACCCAAGCTGAGCGTGTAACTAGGCGTGATATCAGCTCGATATCATACTGGCTTTCCATCGAAGGCAGGACGTCTCGATGTCAAATCAACTTTCACATTTACCTGCAACAAGCCAGCCTCCTTAGCCAACAGGGACAAGATGAGTATTTTCCCCTTTTAACAAGCATTTAGGGAGCATTCGGTTTTTTGTTTTTTGTTTTTTTTTTTTGGGGGGGGGGTCGGTGGAATTTGAGCGACAAGTGAAATGTAAAAAGCGACCCCCCTCCAAATCAAATTTCTAAAATTTGACACCCCTCAATTCATCAATTGTAAAATGTGAGCCCCAAATGAAAAAAAAAGCATCAGATTTGATTCATTAACCATTCGCACCCTGTGGCCCCGGCTGAAAAAGTTTCCTTGCATACTAGAGAATCAACATTTTTGGTGAAATTCCAAAATCAAATTTTTTGCACACACATGAACTTGTAATCGCTCTAGTCTAATCAAGTACACTAATATCAATAATCAAGAGTACATAAATACACAGATTTACCTAGTTTTATATTGGAAAAAAAATATTCATAGTTTCCTCATAGACAAGATAGTGAATCAACATTTCGGTGACATTCCAAAATCAAATTTCTTGCACAAACATCCACTTTTAACCACCCTAGTCTAATCAAGTACATTAATATCAATAATCAAGCGTACATAAATACACCGATTTAACTAGTTTTGTATTGGAAAAAAATTATTCATAGTTTCCTCTGACAAGATAGTGAATTAACAATTCGGTGAAATTCCAAAATCAAATTTCTTGCTCACACATGCACTGGTAATTACCCTAGTCTGATCAAGTACATTAATATCAATAATCAAGAGTCTATAAATACACAGATTTAGCTAGTTTTGTATTTTAAAGAAATTATCATAGCGTTCTCATAGATTATGTATGGAGGACCTGTGTATTTTCTATTTTGCCTGGGAGTTCTTGTGTGTTATCACTGTATACCTAGGGAGTCCAAGACGGGAACTTTCCAGAGAGTGTTTTACGTTGCATGCTGCACTGGAAGGTTTGAGTGTCAGCGTGTGCTTTTTAAGTCAGATATTTCTCTATTTTGAGTTTTACTCAAGTCAGCAGATATGTAAAGAAACCGGTGAGTGGCAGAGATCGAACTTTATGCGGATCGGACTGTTTATTTAAACCCTACGTCATCCTCTACTTAGTCGATCAAACAAACATTGCTCACCGTGCGTGCCATACATGCCGTATATGTGCAATACGCACTGCACACTGAGATGATAGTATCACCACAAGTTGAAAGCTGATCTTTCTGCAGCAAATTGTGTGTTAACTGCGAACTTTATTCCATTTATGAGTTCAGTCAGATGTCTGAGATTGTCATGAGAACATTATTTATGATTGTTCCACTGAACTTTTGTCGATGCGCGGAGTTAGCAGAGGAAGACTTCAATTAGTTCGGCATGTCCCCGCCGAAGAGCCGACCGGAAGTAAACAAAGATCTAAGATGGCTGCGCCCGTGGTAGCTGAACTGGACGCTGCTTAGCAGTGAATTGCGTGTGTTGTCGCCGACTTTCATGTGCGGACATTACACCGGACTTACAATTGTGCTCATCATCGAACATTAGTTAAAGTCGCGTGTGAACTATTTGTGTTTCCGAGCCGCGTGGTCAAGTCTGAGGTACCTCTGCGGTAACGTTAAGTTTTCCATAGAAATTGTTAAGCATTTAGAAAGGGTTTGAACAGAGTTTTTGTTCTGAAAGTGTGTTCGACTCCTGCCGTCGGGAGGTCGATCAGTACGGTTATTGTTACCATGGAGTAATATTTATAGTTTTGAAGTACGGTTTTACTATTTTTTATGTAGACCCCGATATTTGACACAATACAGTAATATACAGAAGTTGTTTGTTACATTATATGACTGTGTGTTAGTTCCTCATTTCATGCCCCATGCTCTGTAGCCCTGCGTACATGTCTGTGCACGTGTGTTCCCAGCATTATATGGCCTCTACCACAGCCCTGCAACGGTCTATGAAGAGAACTGAGGTCTCTGTGGCCTGGATCTGGACCGCAATGAAGAAACGGTCTTTTTGGCCGAAATTCTGCTCTATTGGGGCAAAATCCTTTCCCTGCCTACCTTTACCTCCTAACCAATCCCAGAAAAGATGCGATTAACTTCTCCTAACGTCCAAAACCGCTCATTTTCTGAAACATAACGTACTCGACAAGTTGTTTACCCATGGAGATCCCCATTTTGAATCTCGCTGCAGAGACCCCAGTTATCTCCACAGACCGTTGCAGGGCTGTGGTGGAGGCCGTATAACGCCAGGAACACACAGACCTGTACTCAGGGCTACATGCTCTGTTGCTGCTCTAGAGAGGTTAACACCAGTCTGGGACTTGTTGGCCCTGCTAGAGAAATACATTTGGCTGAGCTTCAGTCAGTTATTATTCTGCCGTCTCGAAACATCGGTTACACAAGCAACATTTCGGTGAAATTCCAAAGTCAATTTTTTTTCCATAACTCAATACAAACCTTTGTAAAATTAGACCCCTTTCAATCATTGATTGTAAAATTTGACCCCCCCTAAAAAGCAGTTTTGTAAAAGTCACCCCCTGATTTCCACCGACAACCCCCCTTCCTGTAAAAAAACGAATGCTCCCCTAAGTCTTTGATAATTTAGCGTTGTAAGCTAAAATTCCAAGGCAACATAAGCGCGGTTTGCTTTATATTTCTTGCAATTTGTTATTTCCGAATCCATCTACATGGAAACTACACTATGGCCTTTCACAGAATGTTCATGTCATCAAATATTTTTCTAATGACTGAAGGTAAAACAAAATTAAAAGCGAAAACGTGGCCAATCCGCTCGACTAAATATTGTTTGCCTAGAAAACACCTTGGAATCGCGCACAAGCATTAATGAAAAATGAACCAATTAAGTACATTACCCCGATTTTAGCAAAATGTGAAATTGAAGTAAATGAATCACGGGTCATGATCAGTTGAACTGATATGATATTTATGGTCATTAAATGTTCATGCAAAGCAGTTATCTACTGACTTCATCGCTGTTTCATAATGCCTTTCAGTTGGCGAAAGATACTGATGTGATTAACGGTTGAAAAGTTTATTGTGTTCTAGATATCAAAGATGACAAATAAGTATTCTGATCCTTTTGATGGTACATCAGTGTCAAGTTTTTGTTACATCGCATTCAAGGAAAACAAAACTTTATTGTCGACTAACAAATTGCCAGATTTGATTTAAATGACTCTGATGAATAGAGAAGTGAAAGAATATGTCTCTTGTTTTTACCATATTCACCATGCAGAAGTTAAAATCTAATGTAAACCCATTGGCAAAGAAATGAAAGCACTTAGTCTATAAACTAAAATTCTAGTTTGACTTATTTCGATTGAGTTATTTGTATGATCATTTGAGCCTGAAAACCTTTGATTGCTTCGAGGCCAAGCGCAAATAGATCTTTATTTTTTTTAGTCGGACAAATAAAGAATAGATTTCAAAAGTTTGACTGAATATTCCGCTTCGCCCTCAAACAAGCAGTTGTCATTATGGTATCAACGACGATAGTGTTCACGTAATATGAACCTTAAAGCTGAAATTTTAAACTAACAACAACGTCTTTTTGGCTGTTGTATTGGCCCTATGCGAAATTCAAAGAGAAAATTAAATTTTCGATTTCAATAAATAAACAAAATAGCAAAATCTTCTTCTACTCCAAATATTCCAAAATGAGTCTCGACATATGCAGAAGATCTGTAAAGTATTTTAAGAATTTTAGAATACAAACATCCGTTCGCTAGGTGCATGCAACCGACCCGTGGACCCAAGCAAACCGAAAGTGATAATTGTTTTTGAAACAACAAAAATGCCCTCTGAAATAACACGAACAGTTGCATTTTTTCTTGAAAATAGTGCTGTAAAATAATCCGAATTTCAGGACTGTTGTTGTGTATCATTGCTGTCTCGTTGAGCAGCAGTTGCATATTACATCAGCCATGACTTTGGAAGTAGCATAATCTCGCTAAAGTACTGATAGCTGTAACTTTTGGTTGTGGTGAACTGGCAAAAATGTATTGCATCTGAAAATCCTGTCTTGCATAACACTTCTTGTGATACAGTTGCATTGGTCTTCCATTCACTTCGGAATCCCGAAAAAAGATCCTACAAATCTCCTATGACTAATACAGCTCCTGATTACACAGCAAAATAGGAAGTTGGCCTTGTGCAGGCCCTGTTATACCCCTGTGGTACGAGTCTATTTCAGCAGAGGTCACTTACAAACACTGCTTTGCGGTGCCCCGTATACAGGTATGTTAGGAAACCTAAAATATCTTTGTGTACTTAAAGGCCCGATAGCTGTATCTTTTTCGCATTATTTTTGTGATTTTACTTCCAAACTAAAATAAGTTCATTGGAATGTACTCATTGAGGGGTGTTTATACAGGTAGAATAAACTGTCCACTGGGACTACATGTGCAATTTTGAGCAAGATAAATAATAAATGTTTGCCCAAACATAAAATGGCGCCCTCATGCAAATAAAGCAAAAACACTGTACGCCGTACATATATGCATTAGAATCTTCACAGAAACAACAGAGTAGTCCAATATAATGCATAGTGCTGAATGTTTTCCACTGGGACACCATATGCTATGTTTTCTTTGTAATATTACCAATTTTAAAAATGGCGGGAAATCAAAATAACGGTTAAAATTTAAATTTACTTGTCCAATTTTTCAGTGGTAAAAGACTATATCCTTTAAATCTGTAGAATTTAAAGAAAACCAGAGAAAAAAGAAAGCCTTTTTCAGGTCGACAAATTTCAAGAGTTACAGCTACAGGGGCTTTAACAAACTTGTAAAACACGGTAAGCATGTTCCTGTTTTTTCTTACAAAAAGGGAAACTTAAAACTTTGATGTCTCAAATGAAATAATTTTAATCAAATTTCTCACACGTGTGAAACTGGTCTCCATAGGCCTTAGACCAGCCTCCAAGTAAATAAATTTAATTTTTTGAATGTAAATGTCTCTCCATCGGGTGTATTCTCGAGCTTAAATCTATGATTTATAATCATTTGCCTTAGATGACAAAATGTGATTGGCAGCTTAGAGGTATTTGTCCTCTTGCCATACAGAAATATGCTTCATAATATTTCCAAATTATCTCTTGCTGCACAATTGACATGTTTTGCTGTAGTTAACCTGACTTAATTTATCATGTTGTTTGTGGGTTTTTATAGAATCACAAGTCGACGATTTGATTTCCATTGTACAGTTAACAAGAAAACGCAACGATTATGAATTTAAGATAAATTTCAGGCACATATTTCTGCGGTAGGAAAATGAACACGGTGACTCTTGTTTTTGTTTACTTCTTGATTATTGAAAGGAAAAGTTCCAGATTTTATTAGTTTTTTTTAGGAAAGCGTAAGCAAAATTTTCAATACTTCAGTTTTGAGGCGCATGCTGAATTTGGACGATACAGATATTGAAATCATGATGAAGGCTTAGTTGACAAATATATCAACACGAATCCCTATGCAAACAACAAAGCTGAATGTTTGAACAGTGCAAGCAAAGTCTATAGTACTAAGTTGACTCGAGCAGGTACGCGGAAACTGTGATCATGAAACCATGGTGGAGTTAACAGTAAGCAACCACACAGTTCCCTATTTGATTATTATTATCAGCAATAGAGATGACTTGTTGTAGGAGTGGCTATTCTATTTATGCAATTTACCACTGCCTGTAAAATACACTCTCATATTTTGCGCATCGTTACTGATTGTCATGTGTCAATGTCCCAAATGCCATATTATTTATAAGGCATGAGTGACCATCAATTCTAGTTTTCCAGAAATACATCTTCCTTCACCGGTAACCTTAATGTTTTACTTTGCAAATTTTATTTCACTTTACTGCACTTCACAAAATTTGGTTGGGAAAACATAAACTATGTCATGTACAAGGCGATATGCACATGTCAATTACTTGAATTGACACTTATGCTTGTGTATGTTCTATAATCTACATATGTCGCGATTAATTACACCCTATCTTGTCATATAGTCCAGCTTCACGTATTTTCGTTTTGCTGACACGCACTTCAATTGATCGCGGTCTGCCTTGAAACCAATCAAAAATGACCCAGGGTTAGCCTGTAGTTATCATGTGATCACCTACAGTTACCAATACGCTGTGCGTGTAACCAGGCGTGATATCAGTTCGACATCCGAATGGAAGTGGGCCTTGTACAAGTCCTGTAATACCCCGGTGGTACAAGTCTATTTCAGCAAGGGTTGCACACAGTTGTTGCCACAGCTCTGTACACAATATGCTCACAAATACCGCTGTGTACAGTGCCCTGTATACAGACACCTAAAATGTCTTTGTTAATTTTTTAAGGAAGCTCATAAAATTGAGATAAGTATTTACCACCAATAGGGTAGCGGTTCTTTCTTATATATATTAGACATAGTGAGCCCTTCGGGTCAGCTAAAAAAAAGAAAACGCTACAAAAAGCAGCGGATTCCCTAATTTTTGAAAGTAAATAACCCATTACATAAACACGTACTTCAGCAGTCTTGTTGAAACTAAGAGTCGGTCTTAAAGACAAAAGAAGAATGTGCGTCATATTTAATGCTGGGATCAAAAAATATATGACTCCGATTGATTCCAGTGCACAGAATTACGGCAGAAATATGGAATTTGCATGTTACCTCATAAAGTTCATTTCATCAACGACAGGTTCCAATTTTAGTTTCCGTTTTGGTGCCTAAACAAAGGGACTTGTGTATTCTTTCACTTCCCCTTTCTATACAGAAAACATCGTTGGCATTTTAAAATAGAATGCGCTGCACGGCCAGTACTTTTGACTTCAAGTTTTACAAAGTAATCTTTTCAGATCTACAACGTGTCTGGGCTCATGTCAAATATTTTCAAATTGGAGTTTACTGAGAAAAAGGTTCGAAAATCATTTTCATTTTCGTTTTCAATCATTTTCAACCATACATTTATCACTGAGATGGCGGCAAGTTTGATTTTCTAACATTAGTAAATTTTAGACAGTTCAGTCATCTTTCCGGTAACAAATTTGTAGGTTGATCCTTGACTTTCGTTTTTAATTTTGAAAGGGAATAGTTTTAAGTTTTCAAGGGGGAATTACTTAACTGGCATAGGCGCAGCGCGTTGAAACTTCAGCTCCGCAGAATTTCCTGGATGCTTTCCTTATTCAGAATAAAGTAATTAATCGATGGGGTTGATAAACACGTAATTGATTTGCAGTTCTCTACAGCTCTCTTTTCTTACTTCCTTTTTTCACTTTTCCCGGGATCAAGAAGTGCCTTTATGTAACTTACATCGACTGACAACTGTTCTAGATCCATAGCTGTCTCTGTGCCAGACTGTCAGATCATCCTAAGGCCAAGTAAACAGAGGCTCGGCATAGACACTGCCGTTTTATCAGAAAGTATCACAACGACAGGAAGAAGTGCCCTTTTTAGGCGTCAGCTATAACGAAAATCGTCTACAGTATGGGCACGGACGGATGTTTTGTCTGAAATGTATCAGTCTGAGTGGGACGGGATCATCACTGAAAATGTAAACATGGTCGGGTCAAAACCAATATCAAAAATCGCATATCCGAAATTAGGGGCTGTGGATCAAATTGTAATTATTCGATTTTTTCGCACGCATAAGACAGAACACGTCGCACCAGAGCAACTACTTCATGCGCAATATTGTTATTCAAAGCCGATTACACACAATGTATTTTCTTCCCAAACTAGAAAAATGCCGGGTAGCAAAGTGTATCCCGCATCTCGTGTAATTTTAAATTCGAATTCGTTCACAAATTCCAAGCATTTTTGTCAGTATTTCTTTAAAATGCTATATCTTTTTTTTCCGAAATTCGTAAAAAATGCATTGTGGACCTACTTTTCTATGTATATCTGCGATTGCCACATGGAAATATGGTTAGCCTAAAATGTCGAGGATTTCAAATAACATCTCAATTTATCGATGTCCACATGACCATATACGATGTTGAAAAGCAATCTGCAAAATTCAATCCAAAATCCTAATTTCTAATCGACTTTAGGCGTGGTCTATTGGAATTCCACTGACGTAAATGATGGGCACTTCGAAACAGCCAATCAGATTGAACCAAACAGTTATAAGGAGGCGACTGACATATCACTAATTTGACTCGGGCCAAAATCATACTTTCCTTTATCAATCCTTTCCCAATGAGGTCCTTAATTCCATTGATTTTTTCGGTAACTGTCAAATATGCTTTCTCCCGGCTCCAACAAAATAATAGTAGTGAAAGTTATAACTTAATCAACCGCTCCGAGACACTGTGCATATATTACATGTAAATTAAATTTTAATGCGACAAGTCTTCGTCGGAAAATTATAATTTATTGTAACATGGCAACAAGAGAATGCGTTCATATCGGCAAGCTTGTTGTGTTTTCGATCTTGTGTGGTGTCACTGGTTTTGACTACAAGTCTGACTCCAACCAGACAATGTTTCAACTTTCGTAGAGTTGATTTTTTGGTTGTCAGCTGATATTACCGCTTAGCAGAGGATTATAACAGAGTGTTGGCCACCCAATATAGGTAGCAACGGTTCAACGTAAACCGGGAGCAGCAGTAGGCGCTCAAGGTGTAAAACCAAGCAGTCCTGATGTTGAATATCATGACCGGCATGATATTTCAAGATAGGACAACGTCCTGTGGCCGAACAAAAGTATTTAAATTAATCTTCTGTAATATATACCATTTATTGATTCCCTCGTCACGGTAGCAAGGTATGCAAGGAGTACGTACTGGGACTATAGCAGAGTGATAGACCTTGGTGCGTTGATCAACTTCGTTAGAAAGTTCGCCAACGATGATCAATAGTTTGCTAGAGTCCTTCTCTTGATTACGACGTCGATGGTAACTGGATTTTCGCGTCATGACAGCGACAAAAGTATTCAGATCGTACGCAGATGAAAATTTGTCGGTCTATCTCAAGCTGTGTATTTCGTCATTTCATTTCTAGACACCGTAGATTTTTCCTGTGTAGTACGAGTTCCTCGGTGTACCAAGGTGCTCGGACTTAATTGATTATAACTTTAGTAGTAACAGGAACAACATCGCATGGAAAAATTCTGATAATATTTCAGGATTGATGTCTTACGGGTAAGCAGAGAATTTAGCTGCCAGCTTGTCTTGAATATCATTGATATGTCTTCCATTGGTTCCGACGAGAAGTAGTGACTTTGAAGTTCGGTGGACGCTGTACTTTCATGCTGAAATGGACAAGGCTGTGATCGGAGATAAGAGAATTGTCGATCCTCAAAGGATGTAAAAACTGGTCAGCTGATCTTGTTATAAGTAAGTTGAGAGTGTGTCCTTTGATATTTGTTGAACCATGCACATGCTGAAGTTAAAATCGCTGGCGATGACAAGATGACCTGGTAAAGTTACGGCGCTTTCAAGAAGAGGTGAAAATTCGGAGATAAATTGATTTATAGTTGCGGTATTCTTTGATGACTTTGGTGGACGATAGATAGTAATAACGCTCAGGAGTTGATTGGATGAACGGAGAGTTGTGATTAATGATTCAAATGACTGGTATGCACAGGACTGCTTTTCAACAACTTGAAGATTAGATCGAGTTACAACAGCCACACTACCACACACCACCACTTGTTTAATAGGGGTATTACTCACTTTGCTTGATGCCTGGATAAAAGAGAGCAAGAAGACAAATGAAATCCAAAGTCAGCGAGATTAACAGCTAATACCAAAGTGCAGGGCATCACTCAATGTGTGGAGAGAACACTGTTATGTAGGTTTACAATTTATGCGTTAATGTCAAAATTTGCAAGTTTTTGATTCTCTTTGGTGATCACCCATCATTTCATGTCCCCAGTCACAACTGTCATGTTGTATATTAGTACCACTCAAGCTGGAAAGCAATGGTCTTTTTTTCTGTTGCTCACCAATGCACAAAATTCTGGACAAACATAAAGTGCGATTAATCTACAGGTAACCGAGACATTCTAGCTATTTGCTGAATGCAAGTAATTGACATGATCGTCGTTTATTCTCTCTGCCTTGAAAGTTAACTTCAATTTGTTTCTAAGCTTTTTCTGTTGTGTTTCATGTGCTTTGTTGAGCAAGGTTAAATTCACGACCTGGATGTAAGAAGACACACAAAACTTCTTCCGAATAAAAAATATCCGTCAAGGCTAATAGGTAGATTACGCTCATGGCGCGTATTCCGTCCCGTCTTCTTTAAGTACTACTGAAATGGATTTCAACACGCAAGAAGAGTATGACTATTTGATTTATCACATAATGCTGTGCATCCAGCATTCTTTGTCAGATATTCGCTCGATAACTAATCCGTGCAATACGTCTAACCTGCAATGAATAGGAATATATCTCATGACGATGTAAAACCCTGCGCTCTTATATGACAAATGCATTTTCTTCTTCTTCAAAAGAGTTATCGTCCAGTGTACACTGTCTAGAAGGTCTCCATTTAGCCGAGTAGCCGAGGCTAACCCAAATCAGAAGAAAACGTATGCCCATTCCCTTTCAGTCGCTTTGCATGCTGTCATGTACCTCGCTACAGTCACTATTGTACATTATGTGGATCCCATTTATCAATGAAATTCACTCGCCTATGGAGTGAGGAAATGGATGAACAAGTTAGACGTAGATTTGATGTAGGATATGAGAACGAGTCAAGGTTTTTCTCTCTCCCGATGCAATGGACAACGACTTGATGGTAAAAAAGAAAGAATTTCAAAGCGATACCTTAAGAAGACAACAGAGTCGTCCAGGTCGGCATTCCAAAGGAGTGTGAAAATGGATGGCAGTTCTGTTGAGAAACGTTTTACAAATATAGCTACTTCTTAATTCCTTTGAATGAAGGCAGATTGTCATCTCTTCAGTTCCTTCCAATATACTGTGTTTACACATAGTTTTAATTCTTTCTGACGTGTGACTCATCTCTGACCGATCAAAGTCAAAGACACTTCTTACTTTCCCGCCAAAACCTGCTATATCACAGCCTGAATGGGCATATACTTTAGTATATGTTTATGTACAGTATAGTGTATGTGTATGCGTATACTCAGAGCGAATCGCTCACCACTGGATCTGGTCGTCATTTATCCACCCACTAATACATTATGTTATTGTAGCAGTAGTTCATCGTAGCTGTAGCAATAAAGTTTGAAGAAACAGAACAGTCGCCTCTGTCTCTATCTCTTGAACTCAAAAGATCCTGCTTCATATACGATCCCACACAACTTGTACGTGCAGTAAATTTGCGGCATATTTGCAAATTAAGATATGGCCACTTAAACGAAGAGTACGAGGCTAAGATTTGGCAATTTCAGTTATCACTAGTAACAGCAAAGCATTTTTACAAGCTAATAATTAAATTCAGTTATGACTTTCCGACACTTCTAAGCATGTCTACAGACAATAAGTACTATCATTAGTTCATATTAAATGGAGACCAATCCCCAAAGACGCTTAAATATACATCATATGCCGAGACGTTTTTGTCTATCTCGTCTCTGATAAAAGAAAATCAGTAATTGCGATTATTTTACCTCTAGGCTGCTCATGGATTGCATGATATAAACAAGATATCAACCCTATTTTCATCAAGAAATCAGAAGTTAGTTCTGTTGATTTTTTATTGAACAAGTACGATATATTGGGGTCATTTTATAGTTTTGTTTTGCCATTAACACAAGATAGCGTATGTGATTTGACATAACACACTTAATCCCTTTAAACACTTCAGGAGAATGGCACTGAGCAAGGAGAAGAGCAAGGTGCCAGGAGCTTTGTTCATATTTGATACGTGGGACAAAAATAAGTATGGATTACCAGCCTTTCACAGATACTTAATGAAGACACTTGGCAAGAAAAAAGGAAAATCTCTTCAACTTTATTCTACGGTGCTGTCCGATGAGATCAGTGAGAGTCATAAGCGGGATGCAGAAAAATTAGGGGTAACATTACTAATTGCTAAAAGGAGAAAAAGAATAATTCGCCAAGATGATCCCGCCCGACTTACGTGGCTTCATCACTTTGAAAGTTATTACCCTGAATTTCAAAAACTAAATGAAATTCAATACATAATCGGTTATGCACCGAAGACGGGTGATGCAGCCGCAGATATCAGAGATGGGGCTTTTCCTTCCGCACAGTTAGTTCTAATTAATCACGCGAGTCCTGAAAATGACTGTGCGTTAGTACATCGGGAGAATTTGGGAGAGTTTGAGCAAAGAATGCTGAAAATGGCCACCGAAGCAGATCTTATCTTCTCCATGGGACCAAAGCATTATGGGTTTTTCCAAAACCAGTATAGAGTTAGTATCGGCAAGAAGGATCTACAAGGTACTCCTCATGAAGAAATACTACCAGTGCCTTCAAAGTCATTCTTTAGGACTAAAGTAAAGTTAGCGAAGAATGCAACAAACAATCAAGTTATATTGACGTATGGTACGTTTGATGATGACAATTTAGTGCAAGGTTTAGAAGGCCTTGCGTCAGCAGTCGGATCAACGGCCAGATTAAAACATGAAACTTACAGTTGCCTCGCCAACTGGGATATTCATGGGGTTAACAAGGATTTTCAAGAAGCAATAAATACGCTACTGCACACCAAGCTGTCTGGCAAGCCTGTGCCATTTCGGTTGTTTGGAGACTTGACAATGGAAAAACTGGCCACTAAGCAGTGTCAAAGTCACGTCTGCCTTCCGATTCCAGTCTATGGGGAATACAGTTTTGATGGCTTGGAAGCGCTGGCTCTTGGAGTGCCTCTGCTTATTGCAGAATATACACACCTTGCTAGTTTTATCAAGAAGTATCTTCCACATTATGAAAAGCATTGTGTTGTAAGAAGTAGTGAAGAATATCCGCAGATGATTGGACATATACTTAAGAAAACCGAGACATCATTTGAGATAGCCGGTGCACAGAAGAGAGCATTTAAGGAAAGTAAAGAGATATCCAAAAGTTACAAGCGTTTTGCTGCAATGCTTGCTAAAGATATAGACAGCAACGCTAATGATAGTGGCACTTTGTCCCCTCAGAGTAGAAATTACGCTGCGACAGGTGAAGAAAAACGATCAAAAAGTCAAGCACCAGTTCCTAGTGAACATGAGTCACTGGATGAAGAAAGTTCTCAAAACATTAAAAGGGAAGACACCCACGAAAGTGAGAGTGAAGACCATTATCCACGATTTGGCAATGGCACTAGGGAGTCCTCGATACATAGGAGAAAAATAGGGAGTGACGGTGAGACAATATGATTTTTTTATTCTCAGCGATTGATGCTGGGGTCTTTGCTAGGTGACAAGATAATAAATACAAAATGCAATTCCATATAGAAAGATGCTGAACTGTACCCCTGGGTCGCAATGTCCTTCCATATCAATTTCCAATACAATGCTCTCGATGTAATGGACAACATCACCGTAATATTTTTTATGAAATATGTGCAGCAGAATACGTGGCCATTGTGAAAACAATGACTGGCCTGGATATCTGAATAACATCATGCAGGGCCAATAGGGACTAGCCATCTTTACCATAAACTTAGTGATATGATAGGTCGATCACTCTCGACATTTTCATATTTTATTGAGGCTATCACAAGGTCAGACATAAATAGAATTGTGTTAGAAAACTGAAAACTACATCTTCAGCCAATAAACGAAAATACTTAACAAACCAATGGGGGGCTTTACGAACACATTTTGAGGCTGCTGCAGGTGCTGAAAAGACAAATCATATTTAGATAATCGATTTCTAAACTGCCATCTATTGTCTATCAGGTAGGGAAACACAGCATGCTTTCCGTGGAAATTAAATTTAATGAAACTATCATTAACAGAACATTCGTCAGTAAGTAATAGGACTCTTACGTACGGTTTACAACAAAGACTACAAATACATGGGCCGATTCATTATATGCATTCCCGAAATCAACTGCGTCATAAAAGAAAACGAATATATGAATAAATTTCAGACAATATGCGGTCTTTTTCAGCATCATAAGTGCATTATGTACCAAACATTTTGTCAAACGTTTGTTTTAATTTCTTCGAATAAGTTGAAAAACCTAATTCAGTTTCCTCTGATATACACAATAGAAATCATAGTAAAGATTAAACTCAACGAAGACGATTTCAACAGAGAAATGAAAAGACTGGAAGAGCAAACACAGCAGAGTATTGATGAAACAATGCAAGGACAAGGGAAAAAGTCCGAAGATGAAAGGCAGGCGTTAGAGGAACAAAAGAGAAAAATACCAAGTATCCTTGAACAAATCAAGAAAGCCTACAGAGAAAGGGTATCCATCATATTAAAGCGGGAGGACAGTAAGCAGTTTTTGGAGTTTCTCTCGAAGCATTGTAACAATAACCATGCAATATTAAAGGAAATAGGGGAAGGGTGTTTGGCTTTGTTCTTGAAATTCCGCTTTCTTCAGAATCTAAGTAAGTTCCGAGGAAGCTGCCTGACTGGAAGATTTACCAAACCCTTGGAACAGTTCCTGATAACTAAAGAGATGAGGTTAGCTGCTAAGCATGCAGAGATAGACCTGAAACTTGTCCCTGTCTATGATGCTGACGTTTTTCACAAGATTTCAGATTTCTTCATTGAAAGTAAGTTCCAAATTACAAATACACTGAATATTAAAAACACCCGATGAACGAGCTATAATAGTATTTGTTGTAATTTCCACAGTGACAGTTGGGCTTTTGAAGTGTTCATATTGTTTCTCAATCAATAGCCTGTCATATGTCTATTTAGTTACGACAATTCCAAGTTAATATAGTATTAGAAAACTGCATATTTCTACATTTACTTGCAGAGAGCAATACTATGTCCTCACAAACATTACCTCCTTAGTATTGCTCATCAGTGAAAAGACTTGCTGGTAATGGCATTTGAATTAAAGTGAAGTCCCGGTATTCAACATTCCAGCTCCAATACTTTTTTGATTTGGACCATTAAAATGCTAAACGATATTTTGATAAACTCGGTAATTCTAATTTTGAGGTTGTTGGCGCAATATTTACAGAACGGTGTGTGTAGGAATAATGTGAGAAAATGGTACCATTACGGTGTTTTCACAATTTAAAAAAATATACTGATTAATTAATATTTTTAAATCTCACGCTAATGAAATGTTAAGCTACCCGTTAGAATAAACAATTATAGCAATGGTATTGTTAATTCAGAGTGATAGACCCTGCATGCACATGTGCTGGTCCTTAAATACCTTGATATCTTAAATAATATTCTATATTATTTAACACAAGGAGATGGTGGCTCTGACGTCACTGAAGAAAGTACTAGTTCGGGTGACGATGATGTTGACACTGACCGGCTTGAATTACCAAATGCGGAGAAGAGATTCCAAGTAAGTAATTATCTTATGCTGTTTATGATACGTCTCGGAATGATGAATGAAAGTTGAAAATGACAAAATTAAACCACTCAATGTTGGCTCGATAATTTCTTATTGTGTTTTACTATCCCTGTGTATCTCTCTGTCAGGAGGCTGCATCAAGCATGACAACGGATCAACTTCAAGTACAATTACATTTAGCGGGTAGGACAGGATCTCGTAGATATTCTAATGATTCTCATCGTGGATAGATAAACAATGAGCGCACCCGGGAGGATGCCCGCCACATCACAGTCATCACTGACTCTTGTGATGCAGCCTGCATCCTCATTCGTGGCAATATGACGAGACAAAGCAGTGATGATGTACGATGACCTATTAATCATACGCTCATTACTGAAATTTTAAAGCTTCATTAATAATTCAAATTAGTTGTGAATAATCATGATGTGGTTTCTCTGGCAACATTTTGATTTCATCATCAGTGGATCTGTCAGAATTACTTGTTGGTTGGTTTCCCTTCCCCTACATTTTCAGATCAACCCTTTTGCTGTGATATAATTGAGTTTCCCCATGATCAGTTTTATTGCTGGAAAGTCAATACCCCATCGGTAAATTGTCAGGGTATGAGGCTCGTAGTATTTTTGATATGTTTGACGACTTCAAAGAAAGCACGCAACAAGATAATCGTCAAGATCGGTAGCCTTCGCTACGACCCGTGACATATAATATCCTTTGACTAACTTTTCTATGTATAACTCGAATTTTACAGAGACAGAGGAATTACAAACAAATCCACGACTATCGTCAATGGAAATATCAATATTACAGAGAGAACGAGATGACGCTATCTTAGAAAAGTGTCTGATTGAAAATAAGTATAGGCAGTTGCAGATTGAAAATAAAAGTAACAGTAAAAAGCTTATTGAAATGAAAAATAAATTGAATGAATGCCAAAAAAAATATGAAAAATTAGAGTCAGAGCTTAATCGGGATAAACGCTATACTGGCAAATCTCAGGAGCAACATTTAGAACCAGATGACAAGGATAACAATAGACCGGAGTCAGAAACTAAGCAAAGTGAAATTCAGCCCCAAACATTAAAGTGGGAAAAGAAAAGTGTTATTGAAGAACAATTGCAGATAGTTCAAAGAGGAAAAACACTCCATTGGGGTATTCCGTTAGGGCAAGATAATGAAATTTCTGTACAACGAAATCAAATAGGGCTGTTAGGGGTTTCGGCTGCGCCAACAGGTGGAACAAATAATACGGTTTCTGGAGAAATGATGCAAGTGCGTGGGACAAGGTTGTCAAACACGGGGGACAATGATGTCCATGAAAACGAAAGTCGAGCAAGTGAGTGCTAAAACCTTAGCATTGCTTCCAAATTAAAAGTTTGATAACGAGTGATTATTTTGATTGCATTACAAAAGCCATGCACGATAACAGGATAATACTTACTGTGCATGCGCATGTACATTTAAGATTCCGGGCCAAACAAATCATTTCTCCTCACAATCTGTGCTTGTAACTTAATTATTACTAATTGCTTTATGATTACTTGCTGTTTACATAACGAACATGTGACAATAATTTCAAAAACTTTTGCAACTCCTTTCGACTTTCCCAAGAACAAACGCTACGTTGTTCCCGGTCGAAACTTTCGGAATCAAAAACTGCACAAATTTTTAGTGTATTTTTCCTACATTACTTTTAATTTCTGCGACGTTCCAATTCTTCAGCTAGTTTGACCATAATACAAACACGAGAGATAAAAATATAGATAAATGTTAAAGTTCATTATGTTGATGTTTGGAATAAGTTAAGACTGGGAGAATATAGTGTTTGTAGGCCTACAGAAGGTAAACCGATTCTTTTTGAAATTATTCAAATTACTATTAAATGATCCTTCTGTAAACTATGATTACAAAAATTAAGTGAATACAAACTTATACCCAAAAATATCTAACAAATGTTGTTTGTCTCACGGAAATCAGTTAATTCCTTTAATGCTTATAATCATCAGAATATACTACTTTTCAGTTAATGGTCTGTTCTACAGCATAATTACTCTCTGCATGCGTGCAAGAATTGTTATTAAACTTGGACACGATATTTATATACCTAAATATTTGGTCTCATATTTTGTGTTAAATTCATAAAAGTGCTAGACATGTCTTTTCATGCGACAGAGTTTTGATAAAAATTTGTTATAATCATTACAATAAAGCACTTTAATCGTTATCTCAGCCCAACAGCTTGTAACGCCATTGCATCCATCCAAAGAACAGTCACGATATCGAAAAAACGGTTGGAAAGTAATGGAGCAATCAATGAGTGAAGATCTTGACAACGATTGTACATCAAATAGATATTCAACACCATATTCAACTGCATATTACACCATCAAGAAAAAAATGCTTACAGCCTCACAAAAAGGTTCACTTTTGCTGTTTATTTACATTCCGTAAACTTCTATATTATATGTATGTATGTATGTATGTATGTATGTATGTATGTATGTATGTATGTATGTATGTACACTACGGCCCAAAGGCGCCCCGTTTTGTACGGTAATAGCATCCCGAATTTTCGCCACACATGCGTGGAGTGCGCGTTCAGAGAGTCAATTTCACATCCCGCGTCATGTTCAAAATTTCGCCGTATTTCCTTGCTGCACATCTAAATATTAATGAAAGAGCAACAGGTCCTATTTCCCGTATATGCTGCCCTTACAATTATAATATTTTGGGGAGAATTTCACAAGGGAATTCCAAAAATACGTAAGCGATAACAGACATATGCAAAATCAAGTAAAAACACAGTCAACAGCAAAACGATCTTCAACTCGTCATTTCATAAAAATAAGAGGGAAACTCAAAAAAATAAAACCATAGAGTTTTAGTTACCCTTCATGATATGTGTCATACCAAATATTATAAAAAATAACAGCGAAATGAAAAAGTTAAACCAACGGTTTTTTTCAGATGTATTTTTCATTTTACGATGTGTCTAATCTGCTCGATTTCCCATAGAAAACAATGGCGTTTAACGTACTGAACAGACCGTACAACTATCGCTCGTTCAAATTTCTCAATTCTGAACCAATATTAGTGAAAAGTGGCACGGTGTTTCCTTGATATATATACAAAATTGCTGTCG